>NC_037683.1:30636967-30936967 GCF_003255815.1 Theropithecus gelada | reverse complement strand
AATGACCCCAAATCTAGATCTCCAGCCCGAATGACATCCAGGCTGGATGGAAGGTCTACAGGCAACTATCTCCAATGCAGTATATTCAAAAGCAAGTTCATCTCTCTCTATTAAAAACCTTTTTCTCCTGTATTCTCAAGGACCATTCTATCCTGTTGCTAAAGTATAGGGGACAAGTATAGGTTCTTTTGCCTCCTTAGTGTCATTTTCACCTTATTTTTGTCACCTTACCCTGATTTTTCCCTGGAGAATTACCTGCTCCTTCACATTCAGTGCCAGTGTTTCCAATGGCCTTCCTACTCAGATGCATGTGACATATGTGATCTTGTCCTCAATCAGTGCATAAAGCCTTGATGAGCTTTATACATATTAATTCATTTGATTCCTGCAATAACCCTATGATTTGGGTACTACTGTTATTCCCAATTGACAGGTGAGGAAACTGAGCCCCAGAAAATTTACGTAACTTGTTTAAAGCTGCATATTAAGTAAATGGCAGAACTGGAACTCAAACTCAGGCTGTGCTCCAAGACCCAGTACGTGAGCACTCCATTATACAGTATGCTGCCTCTCACAGTTAGATAAAGAATGTGAAACTCAGCCGAGCATGGTGGCTCACGCCCAGCACCTTTGAAGGCTGAGGTGGGCGGATCACCTGAGGTCAGGAGTTCAAGACCAGCCTGGCCAACATGGCCATCAACCCCAGCTCTACTAAAAAAAATACAAAAATGAACTGGGCATGGTGGCAGGTGCCTGTAATCCAGCTACTCAGGAGGCTGAGGCAGGGATAATTGCTTGAACCTGGGAGGCACAGGTTTCAGTGAGCTGAGATTGCACCCCACTGCACTCCATCCTGGGCGACAGAGTGAGAATCTGTCTCAAAAAAAAAAAAAAAAAAAAAATGGTGGAACTGCAAACTGCTGAAAGTGCCCTGAATGACCCTGACCTAGCCGGGAGGTCAGAAGTCTTCTTGGAGAAAACCACACCTGGGCACTCCTTGCATGAACCATAATTTAGCACCTGGTAACGATGGGAAAGGGGGCACTGAGTTACCAAGAGCAGGAGAAAGGATGAGCACAGGGGATAGTGAATTCTCTGGGGGCGTGTTGAATTTGAGATGTCTTTGGATCATCCCCACTAAGCAATTAGATTTGTGAGTCTGAATTGCAGGTGTATTAAGCATGGCGTTTCCTTTTGAAGGGATTTAAATTAATAAATGTTTGTGGAATAACTGAATGAATAAACACCCTCCAGGGTGGGATAGAGCTTTAGGAACATTTCAGTTTATGCCCTGCAGAGATGGTGACTGGCTGTGCCAGTTCACTCCTGCCAGGAATGGGCAGGATCCCATTGGTTGGCAACAGCCCAGGTAATGGGAGATGGGCTCCTTCAGCTCAGAGGTGCCACTTTTGTTCCCCAAAGGCAGCACACTTCCTGCCCTAGACAGAGAGGTCCCTCTGGCCCCTGATTTTTGCCCAGTCTGTATTGGCAAAGGGCAGCCCAAAGAGTCTGCTGAACTCTACAAATAACCACAGAATCCCACAGAGCCCAGTTTTGACCTTTCAGGGCATCTTCCCTTCTCCCTCAATCTGTTCCTCTGTTAGAGGAGGAAGGGCTGGGATTTGACAAGCCCTTGGTTTCTGAGCCCTGTGCCTCTAACTTTCTCCTGGAATGAAATCTGAGTTCCCAAAGGGAGGAGGTTTCTCCCCATGAGTGGGGTAGGGGATTTCTGTGTCCGATCACACCTCCTTGCCTGATGTTTGAGGCTGGATGAGCCTGGGATGCCTCATGGGTCTCTGAGCCCTAGGCGTCTTCTGGCCCAGACAGTTCCCAGGCTGTTGGGAACGCCATGTCTTCTACCTCCAGAGTGAATTTCTCTGGTCTGTAGGAGGTGCCTTAGTTAGACCTAGCCAGGAAGCAGAGCTCCTATCACCATACCTGAGCTAGCAGGGGGGCCAAGCCTGGCTCACCAGGCTGACCAGTCTAGGAAGATCAGAACATCAGAGCAGAGGCCAGGAACAGTGCTGGCAGCCAGGTGCTTGGCTGAGGCCCCTGGCTCCCTTAGCAGATGGGACAGCTGAGCAGAGCTGCCCTGAGCCCGCCTCCCTTGCTCTTCCCCACTGGGAGGGAGGGCTGGCAAAGCCCTGGCTCTGCCTCCCTGCGGCTCTGCCACACAGTCCTCCCATGGTCAGGCTCTTCTTCCCCAGCCCCTGTCCATTCCTACCTTTCGGAAGCACCAGGAGGTGGGCCTGGGTCCTCTGCTGCCTCTTCAAGCCTTCATACTGGGCTCGCAGGAAGTGGATGCTGAGTGGGGGCCCTTTCCCAGGGGCCTGAGTTCTGGAGCCCTCAGCCATGAAGCGAGATCCAAGCTGCCAGAAGTGGGGCAGGGTTGGGCATGGGCAGGGCAACCCCTCCATCCGGATCCGGGAGAAAAGCAAACAGAGCTGAGTGGGGCAGGACCCGGGGAGGAGGAGAGAGGGAGGGGGCAATGAGGGAGAAGGAGAAGTGACGGGCAAAAGGAGGGTGGAAAGGGGAGTGGGACTGAGGAAGGAGATAGAAAAATAAGGGGGAAGGAGAAAGATGAACAAGAGGAGGAGGTAGGGAGAGGGAGATATGGGGGGGAGGAGAAAGGTGGGAGACAGGGGCAGTAAGAGAAGGAAAGGTCGGAGGAAAGAAGGGGCAGCGAAGGGGGAAAGACTGGAGGGAGGAGGTGATAGTGACAAGGGGGGATTAATGGGGTGAGAGAAGAAAGGGAGGAAGAAGGAGACAGGCAGGAGGAGGCAGGGAAAGGAGCGATGGGGAGTAGGAGACTGAGAAGTAAGGGGAGGACTGGGGGAGCAAAGAGAAAGGCAAGCTCAGCTGCTCAGAGCCCTTCAGGGAGGTCAAGAAGGTATCTTACTCCAGGTCCTTTCATTGCTTGATCCTAAAGTTTAGAATCCAATTCCCAGTGCTACGGTGAAGTCTCCCATTTCTTGACAGAGCTGGGACTGGGCCTGGGGAATGCTAAGCACCCTCTTGGCTCACACATTTTGGACTGGAACGTGGCCACTTTTCAGCAAACCTGCTGGTTGGGTTTGCAGTAGTTCAAAGAACACTCTCGGGAGCTTCACAAGGCCAGTGCTTCTGGATGTGTGCCCCGCGGTCACACCCTAAAGAAACCCAGTAGCAAAGATCTCCCCAAGATCTCACTCAGACCCCAACACACACCCCAGGTGAAAATTCAGCCCCAAAGCCAGCCATGGGACAAAACCCAGGGAAATCTTGGCCTCTGGCCAGCCCCGCCCCTTGGACATTTGGTGTAGCCTCTGCCGTCTCAGCATTTTCCAACCAAGTGGTAAGTTAGGCATCCCCTCAACCTGTGCTTGCCCGCCCCAACATTTCCACATCACTTTTGAATCCCAGACCCTCTCCCTCTTACACCAGCTTTGACCTAGCCTTGCTGCATTTGGTCAACTAAGTGCCTTTTTATCTTCTCCTATCATGGTGCTTACTGATTACCCAATTACCCAATATGTCTACAGAGGCAATGGAAACAGTAGAGCCTGAACCTACGAGACATTTTGGACATTAACCAGATACGATCTAGTTATTTGATGTGGGGGAGCAGTGGAAGATGGAGAGCAAATCTTCACTGGGTAGCATATGTTAGTTTTGCTAGGTCTGCCATAACGAAAACCCATAAACTGGATGTCTTAATCCACAAACATTATTGTCTCTTAGTTCTGGAGGTTAGAAGAGAAAGGTCAAGGTATGAGCAGGGTTGGTTTCTTCTTGGAGCTATGTGAGAGTATCTGTTCCATGCCTCTCATCTTGTTTCTGATGGTTTGCTAGCAATCTCTGGTATTCCTTGGCTTGCAAAAACATCACCTAATCTCTGCCTTTATCTTCACATGATGTTCTTCCTATGTGGGTGTCTCTGTATCCAAATTTCCCTCTTTTATAAGTACAGTAATCGCATTGGATTAGAGCTCAATCTGTCTCAAAAAATACAGAGAGAGATAGCCAAAGCCTCCTCATACCTTTTTATCGGTAGGTCGCTCTATCATGAAGGCAAGAGCAACCCATCTGTGCTGGACCAGCTGCACCTGCCACGAAATCATGGTAGTAGACATCACGGCAGTAGGCTGGCCACAATGGCTCACAACTGTAATCCCAGTACTTTGGCAGGCTGAGGTGGGTGTGTTGATTGTGCCCTGGAGTGCAGGACCAGCCTGGGCAACATGGTGAAACTGTATCTACAAAAATTAGCCAGGCATGGTGGCACATGCCTGTAGTCCAAGCTACTTGGGTGGCTGAGGTGGGATGATTGCTTGAGCCCAGAAGCTCAAGGCTGCAGTGAGCCATGATTGCACCACTGCACTTCAGTCTGGGTAACAGAGTGAGCTCCTGTCTTAGAAAAGAAAAGAAAAGAAAAGAAAAGAAAAGAAAAGAAAAGAAAAGAAAGAGAAATAATNAAAGAAAAGAAAAGAAAAGAAAAGAAAAGAAAAGAAAAGAAAAGAAAGAGAAATAATGGCAGTAGAAATTGATTTCTACTATATTTTGGCATTTACTTGTCAGCCTTTTTCTTTTAGTATTAACAGTTTTTGTCTTTTTCTATATGTGCATGTTTGTGGATATTTTGATGAGAAGTAAACTGAGGCTATCTATTTCTGATTGAATGCTTTTTAGGAGTTTAAATTCTTTCTTTTAGTTAATATAATTCCTCTTTCTTTTAAAACTCAAATCTTTAATCCCTTTGAAATTTATTTTAGTGTTGTGTTAGGTATAAGGCAAGGATCTAGGAATTTTTTTCCTCCAAATAATTGCCCAGTTGTTTCAATAGCACTTACTGAATAAACTTTCCTTTCCCTTGGACTGTGATAACAATAACAATATTACAAGAAAAAATTGGCAACTTCATCTCATCCCAGGGAGTCTTCAGAAATAAACAAGAAAAGATGATCAAGCCTGGAGTTTGTTCTGAGTGGCTGCCACTAAATGGGTGACTTTTATTATCCAGGTAGATCCTCCAGAGGAACTGGAAATAAGCTTCAAAGTTGTTCAGGGCTTGAGACGCTGGAGTAGGGATAAGATGTCTTGTTATTCTAGGGAATATTTTGTTTTTCTGTATGTATGCAAACTGTATGGAACATGAAATGTCCCATTCTGGTGAAGAGGTAAGACTGTGCATAATGTAGCATGTTGGTTCATTACAGAAACAGGAACCAGCATCCCTACAGCCCTCCCTGGAGCTTCAAGTAAAATAACTTAAACCAGAGGTCCACTCCTGTCCAAGGGATCCAGCTATTCTGTGAGACTTGAGTGGCAGCAGGTATCACTTACAACTGGGGCACTACTCCAGAGAGAATGACTCAGTCTGTAACCCTGTCCATGAAAAGGCCAGTCATTGGTGGGTAGAGATTCAGAGACTTGAAGAAGGCATCCCTTAGGGAGCTGGCTTGAGAGCAGTAGGCTGGGACAGCTCAGTATACAGTGGGGGCGAGACAGGAGTGGTGGACCCTGTTCTTGTGAAGAACTTCAGTTTGGGGTTCTTTCCACTGGAGACTCCTGAAAAACTTGAGTTACCCTGTTCTTTCACTTTTCCTCTCCCCGATATTAAGTTCACTCTGAGATTATCCCACTGCTGAAGCCTAGTGATCTAGCCTTAGAGAGTTCAAGAGGGCAAGACTGCAAGGGATGGGAGGCCTCCCTGTGCTCTCTTCTCTCTGGTTCCAATGAGGAGGGGACCTCGTCCTATGGAGTGGACTGTGATTTGCAGGTGTATGAATGACAGTGTCCACAGGAGAGCCAAGTATGACCAGGAAGGACTCAGGTTGTCAAGAAGTGCTTCAGGGCAGACAGACCCAAAAACTCAAAACTCTCAGCCTTAAGAATAAGGTAGATTCTTCTCTGAAAAAAGAGAGGCTAGGCTAGACATATGAAAACAATAGTTATAACCATTGAGCTAAAACTGCAATGGGTCAGATATGTGCTAATTACTCTATGTAAATGATCAATTTTTTCATTATGGTAACATTTGTGTAAATGAAATTGACCATTTTAACAATTTTTCAGTGTACAGTTCAGTGGCATTGCATTCATTCACAGTGCCCTGCAACAATCACCATTATTTCCATTGTTTCCATCATCACAAACAGAAAGTCTGTACCCATTAAATAATAACTGCCTACTCCCTACTTCCCTGCATCCCTGGCAATCTCTACTATACTTCCTGTCCCTGTGACTTTGGTACCCAATGTAAGTGGAATCATACAATATTTGCAATATATGTGACTGACTTATTTCACTTAGCATGTTGTCAAGGCCCATTCATGTTGTAAACATTCATCAGAACTTCATTCCTTTTTATGGCTGAATAATATTCCATTGTATGAATAGGCCACAGTTTGTTTACCCATTCATCTGTTGATGGACATTTTGGTTTTTTCCACCTTTTGGCTATTGAGAATAGTGCTGCTATGAACATTGGTATATAAGTGTGTGTTTGCGTTCCTGCTGTGAATTCTTTTGGAATAGCTGGTTTATATAATAATTCTATGTTTAGCTTTTTTGAGGAACCTGGACAAAATTAAATTTAATTTCTCATGAGCACACTGTGAGAGAAGCAACATTACTATCCTTTCTCCTTCACCTTGTACACCCAAACCATCTCTAGGCCTGGGAGATACAAGCTCTAAAAGATACCTGAAATCTGGCCGGGTGCGGTGGCTGACACCTGTTATCCCAGCACTTTGGGAGGCCAAGGTGGGCGGATTGCCTGAGGTCAGGAGTTCAAGACCAGCCTGACCAACATGGTGAAACCCAGTCTCTACTAAAAATACAAAAAATTAGCCAGACATGGTGGCAGGCACCTATAATCCCAGCTACTGGGAGGCTGAGGCTGGAGAATCACTTGAACTGGGAGGCAGAAGTTGCAAAAAAAAAAAAAAAGATACCTGAAATCCATGTATTTCTCTCCATCTCCACTGTCATCCACCTAGCCTATGCTGTCCTCATTTCTTTTTCTAAGACCACTGCAATAGCCTCTTACCTGTACCCTCCCTCCCACTTCCACACCTGTCCTCTCATCCATTGATCCATTGACCTCACAGCCGTTAGTGTTCTCCAAAAGACACAAAGCAAATCAGATCCCGTGGCTTCTCTCCCAGTTAAATCCTTCAGTGGCTTCCCAATATACTCAAACTCGCATTCGAATCCTTCTTATGGCCTAGGGGCTTGTGCCTGTCTTGGGTCTGTCTCACCTATCCAGTCTCTGTGCCAACGTTCCCCTTGCTCTCTACTTTCTAGAAAAGATTTCCTATAAGTGGGTTCCAGATATGCCTATGACTGAGACCCACAACTCCTGGGTCAGGTGTCTCCAGCCACAAATAGCTTCTGCATTTATTCCAGTGATCCATACAAATAGTGTCATTTTCTAAGTGTGCCATGATGTGAAAGAGGGGAGAAAAGTATTCTCACCGCTTTAGCCTTCTCTGAAGGAATTTCTTGAATTTCCCCAATGTCTTTCCCTCCTTGCGCTTTGGTATGTGCTGTTCTTTGTGTTCTAGAATACACCTTTACTTACTTTCACCTCAACCGTATCTTCATTATATTTCCATCCTTGGAAGCACCCACATGTCCCCTAGCTAACTTGTAAACACCTTCAGTTCTCAGCTTTAAAAAGTGGTACAATGTAAGGATTGAGAGCATGAACTATGAAGCTAGACTACGTGGGTTTGCATCTTCTCTTCTCTATTCTTAGCTACTCTACCCTTGCTCTCTAGAGTCAAGTGTGCCTTTGGGCTAGTTAAGTAACTGGAGTCTTGCTCTGTCACCCAACCTGGAGTGAAGTGGCGTGATCTCGGCTCAATGCAAGCTCAGCCTCCTGGGTTCAAACGATTCTCCTGCCTCAGCCTCCTGAATAGCTGGGACTAGAGGTGTGCGCTGCCACACCCAGCTAATTTTTGTATTTTTAGTAGAGATGGGGTTTCACTATGTTGGCCAGGCTGGTCTTGAACTCCTGACCTCAGGTGATCCACCTGCCTTGGCCTCCCAAAGTGCTGGGATTACAGGCGTGAGCCACCACAGCCGGCCTAAGATGTCCTTTCTTAGCAGTATGCCTTTGGGCCAGTTACTTAACTTCACTGTGCCTGCAGATACAGCAATTACCAAAGAGAAGGAGGCGGCTTGAGCTGAGCAAACAAGCAAAACGGACTTCATCAAGCATTGCCTTCCAGGTGCCAGGCACGTGGAAATATTGCGCATGTGTTGACTCATTTAATCTGTTTAATTCTATAAGGTAGATGCCAAATTATTATTATTATCATCCCGATTTTCCAGATGGGAAACTTGAAACTCAGCAAGGGACTTTCCAACTCCAAATGCTTTTTCTCTCCCGAGCATCACTGCTCTATGCCAGTTACATATAGAGTAATATATTGGAATGCTATTTGCCTGGGAACAGTAAAGACCTGGTCTCTAGCCTTGATCAGGATCCAGGTGTAGTCAGCAGATCCCAGTCTGGTTAATTTAAGCAGAAAGAGATTTCACATGGGGAATTGGTGCTAGTAAGATTATTAGGAAAGCAGAAAGAGCAGCAGTAGGCCTCCAGACCACTCTTCCTCTACCCTTGTAGTTTTTCCAAAGATGGCATAAACACTATCTTTCATCTCATGCACCCTTTGGCAACTGAGCTTGCCATTCCTTCATCAAGAGGTAGAGCCTCTATCACTTTCTTAAGTGTGAATTGGTTGAGTGGTATCATTTGGCCAACAGAATGTGGTAGAAATGACTCTGTGCCTGTACCTGGTGTAGCCCTAACTGCAGCTTCTGGCAGCTTCTGATTCCTGCTTTTTGGAATGTTGGGATGTGCCTCCTCTGAGCCTGGATACCAAGGTGTGGGCAGCCTGAACAACACGGTGAGGCGTGTCACGGTAGGTGCGTCAGCCACCAAATTCTGCCGAATTCCCAGCCAATAGCTGGCTTCAACTGCCAGAGAGTGAGCCCCCAGGACATCCAGCCCAGTGTTGCCATAAAATAACTGTAGCCCAGTGCACATCTGAATGTAACTTCATAAGAGAGCCCTTGGGAAACTTACCTATTTGAGCCCAGTTTATGCTTAGACCAGGAGAAGTAATAATAAATTTTGTTTTAAGTCACTAAGTTTGGGGATTGTTCATTACACAGCACAGATAACTGGAATATTTCTGATTATGAATGAATATAGTACCACTGCTGCTGAATCTGCTGAACAGGAAAACCACCTGCCAAATTGGGAAACTTCCAAGACAGCTCTTTGCCCCCAAATCACCCCACCTGGGCCATGAACCACACCTACAAAATGGGCGCCTGCATCCATCCTGCCTCTTTGCCCGTAAAATCTTAGGAAAGCACAGCTGATTGCTCAACCCAAAGCATGTCCAGAATCCTAGCTGCAAGGAAATCTGGGGAATGTAGCTTTTAAAAGCTCCCTAGCCTGTGTAAGATAAAAGATTTAAATGGATATTGAAATAAGCAATCCACAGTACAGCCAACATCCTAATTCCTAAATAACCAAGCAATAACAAGACTAAAAAAAATAGAGGGAATGTTTTAAAAAGTTATGCTGCATAATTCAGAGTTTTTTCACCCAAAATATGTTTTGCATTTATTACTCTATAGACCTTTGGGACACAGCTCAGCACACTCAGTTATTATCTTAGCTGTATCTAACTGAATTTCTATATCTCTTCTGAAAGTTCTTTGATCTTTGCTATCCACTTAGCAAATACGCAAGGCAAAATAAACAGATAACAGCACTTGGTGATTGGTTACATTTTAACCAAAAGGATGCGGAAATCTTTGTAGGTTGTCATTGTACATAAAAATGGAATATTTTATAGTCTTAAAATATAGATAAATTTTATTTTAAAATTGGTTGTAGGTTGAGTTTTTTATTTATGTGGGGTAAAACTCACCATTTTAACCACTTAAACAGTTCAGCAGCATTTAGTACACTCACAATATTGTACAATCACCACCTCTATCTACTTCTAAAACATTTTCATCACCCCAAAGAGAAACCTCATATCCATTAGGAAGTCATTCTCAGCCGGGCACAGTGGCTCACGCCTGTAATCCCAGCATTTTGGGAGGCTGAGGCGGGTGGATCACCTGAGGTCAGTAGTTTGAGACCAGCCTGGGTAACATGGAGAAACCCCGTCTCTACTGAAAATACAAAAGTTAGTGGGGTGTGGTGATGCACGCCTGTAATCCCAGCTACTGGGATTACTGAGGCACAAGAATCTCTTGAACCTGGGAGGCAGAGGTTGCAGTGAGCTGAGATGGAGACACTGCACTCCACACTGGGTGAAAGAGTGAGACTCAGGAAAAAAAAAGTCATTCTCCCTTCCCTCTGTTCCCAGTCGCTGGCAATCACTCTGCTTTCTGCTTTCCTCCTTTAAACATTTGACTACTCTGGATATTTCAAATAAATGGAACCATACAGTATGTGACTTTTTGTGTCTGTTTTCTTTCACTCATCATCATGTTTTCAAGGTTCATTCTATGTTGTAGCATATATCAGCACTTCACTCTTTCTTATGGTTGAACAATACTCCATTGTGTGGATGTATCTTTTTTTGTTTATCTATTCATTCAGCGATAGACATTTGAGTTGTTTCCACCTTTTAGCTATTGTGAATTGTGCTGATACAAATACTCATGCTAAGTTTTTGTTTAAATACCTATTTTCTATTCTTTGGGGTATATCCTCAGGAATGGGATTACTGGGTCATATGATTGTTGTGTGTTATTTTTATTGCAAAACTTACTTGGCTGAAATCAGGTTGCATTTTGATGATATTGAAAGATTTTTGCATTGTATGTTTTGGCTTTTCTGTTGATATTCCAAGAGCTCTGCCTTACAGCAGGCTGGCTTTTGTGTGTTAGTTGGTTAGTGTGTTTGGTCTTTTAGAAAGGGGATTCTAGCTTATAATTTTTCATCACATACTGGCAAAATAACTCCCTGGCTAGATAGAAGATTTGGACAGGAAACAACAACTTCTGACCTATTTGTAATTCTTTTCCCATCCCTATTATTTCAAATGGATTGAAAGTCAATTAGAAAAAATGCACAGAAGTTCTCCCAGATTTATTTTTCTGTGTCCTATCAGAATCATTACCAGTGAAGCTACTGCTTTATGTAATAATTGTATAAAATCATTAAGTGAAATTTAGAGGCAGCGTAGCAATTATGTATTTGGAGTTTGCAGCCAGAATACCTGAGTTTGAATTCCAGCTGTTCAATTTACTACTTGTGATATATTGGGCAAGCTTCTTACTATTTCTGTGCCTCAGTTTCCTCATCTGTAAAATGGAACTAATAATAGAAACTTTGTAAGGATGCAGTCTTTAGAACAGTGTCTGGCATGAGGTAAGCATTTGTTGAATATAAATCCACAAAGTCCTCCAGGTAATTACAATACCTATTACCAAGATAATAAATTAGCTCTTAATCTATAAGGAGGTCCTTATTTATTTCAGTTTGACAATGCCTATCAATTTTCTACAAAAGAACAGAGCTTTCCCCAATAGATATCATATAAAAGATATTGAAGGAACACTATGGGACAACCAAACTTAATAATTCATCTAAAATACCTAAGAACAGATATTACAAAATTTAAAAACAGTTTTACCAACGATAAAACACCAGGTACTATAACAGCCGCCTGGGCGTGGTGGCTCATGCCTATAATCCCAGCACTTTGAGAGACCGAGGTAGGTGGATCACTTGAGCCCAGGAGTTTAAGAGCAACCTATGCAACATGGTAAAACCCCTCTCTACAAAAAATACAAAAATTAGTCAGACATGGTGGTGTGCACCTATAGTCTCAGCTGCTTGGGAGGATCACTTGAGCTCAGGAGGTTGAGGCTGCAGTGAGCCAGGATCATGCCACTGCCCTTCAGCCTGGGGGACAGAGTGAGACCCTGTCCCAAAAACTAAAAAAATAAACAAATAAATAAAAATAACAGCTCCTATCTTTTGGTTTTGAAGTCAGGATTCTTTTATTCATTCAACAAGTACTTATTCAGTCACTATAATATTCCAGACACAGTACTAAGTATAGAATAGCGAATACAACAGACACTATCCTCATGGAACTTCCAGTCCAGTGGTGGGGACAGAAGTGAAGAGCAAGTTAACTAATAATTGTATGGCTACAATTTATGGTAAGAACTAGATAAACAGAATACAGTAAATAACTTAAATACTATAATGCATATAAAGTGCTTAGAGGAGTGCCTGGATCTTAGAAAGTGTGCGACAATTGTTACCTATAACTATGATTCCAATAATCATTATAATTTATCCAGGTTATTAACCTTTAGAACATAAAATCCATCTTAAATGTAAGTTTCCTGCCCTCTAGTGGGGACTTTGAGTCATAGCCAGACAAAAAAACGGGTTTTTGACGTTTCAGCTGCCTTTTTGTTGTCCTTGTTTGAGACGGACGAGTCTCGTTCTGTTACCCAGGCTGGAGCTCAGTGGTGTGACCTCAGCTCACTGCAGCCTCCCCAGTTCAAGCGATTATTGTGTCTCAGTCTCCCGAGTAGCTGGGATTACAGGTGTGTGTCACCATGCTGGGCTAATTTTTGTATTTCTAGTAGAGACTGGGTTTCACCATGTTGGCCAGGCTGGTCTCGAACTCCTAGTCTCAAATGATCCACCTGCCTTGGCTTTCCAAAGTGTTGGGATTACAGGCGTGAGTCACCACACCTGGCTTTTTTTTTTTTCTTTTTAATTTTAATTTCATTTTTTTTTGAGACGGAGTCTTGCTCTGTCGCCCAGGCTAGAGTGTTGTGGTGAGATCTTGGCTCGCTACAACCTCCACTTCCTGGGTTAAAGTGATTCTTCTGCCTCAGCCTCCTGAATAGCTGGGACTACAGGTGCCCGCCACTGCGCCCTGCTAATTTTTGTATTTTTAGTAGAGATGGGGTTTCACCATGTTGGCCAGGCTGGTCTTGAACTCCTGACCTCGTGATCCACCCACCTCAGCCTCCCAAAGTGCTGGGATTACAGGTGTGAGTCACCATGCCTGGCCTAATTTTATTTTTTAATAGAGCTGAGGTTTCTCTGTTCCCCAACAGATATCATATAAAAGATATTGAAGGAACACTATGGAACAACCAAACTTAGTAATTCATCTAAAATACCTAAGAACAGATATTACAAAATTTAAAAACAGTTTTACCAATGATAAAACACAATATACTATAACAACCGCCTGGGCGTGGTGGCTCATGCCTATAATCCCAGCACTTTGAGAGACCGACGTAGGTGGATCACTTGAGCTTTTTCCCATGCTGGTCTCAAATTCCTGGCCCTAAGCAATCCTCTGGCCTCGGCCTCTAAAAGTGCTGGGACTACAGATGTGAGCCACTGCGCCTGGCCCAGCTGCTATTTAGTGAGCTCCTAAAGGCTGGAATATGCAGAACAGAACCAGACAGGCCAGACCAGACACTTGCCTGCTATCGACTCTCCTTCTGGGAAGCACAAAGGCTCCCCATGCAAGCTCGGTGCCGTGTGACCTCACCACTCTCCTTGAGCAGCCATCTAGGGTCAGCCAGCGGCTGTGAAGTGGCCTGGGGTGGAAGCTCTAGTAAGCAGGCCTCCTCTACAGGAGGGTAAGCAGGTCCAGCTAGTTGGACTTCAGAATGAAACAGGAAAGAGGCCCTTCATCCACAGTCAAAGAAAAGACATGGAAAGCATATGAACCATGATTATGACAGAATGCCAGAATGAATGATGCCTGATGCGGAGGTGGCCAGGACTACCTCCCATCCCAAAGATAGTACAGTGGCCCCAGGGAATTCCAGCTAGGGCTCATGACTGTTACTTTCCCTGAGCATCTCATCATAACCCCAAATTAACCCAGGTGGCTCCGACATCAAAGAGTCTAACCAACAAACGTGTTTTAAATACGCCATCCCATTTCATCCTTACAAGCTTCCTAAAAAACAGGTATTAACATCCCCATCTTACAGATGAGGTACTCCAGGCTCAAAAAGGTTCAGTGAGCCACCTCAGGTCCTGCAGCTAAAAACTGGCAGCACAGGTTTTACACCTACTTTGTTCTCTTCTCAAAGCTCGTGTTTCTTTCACTCCCCCATACCTCATATCCCATGGTATTGAAGTCTGAGTTTATTGGAGTCATGAGATGTTCTCCCCACATTTTATTATAACAACACCTTTAAAAAATTACTAGGTTAAACAACTTTAGTCAAGTTGTCAGATAATGTTTTGTACAAGCTTTAAAGTAAGTGAACACCTAGAAACAACTTGATCTTTTGCTGCATAATCTTCAAGTGTTCCTTTAATTAACTCACCCTGAATCTAATCATTGAAAAGTCTTTCCAGCAGTTTGGGCCCACATTCTTGGGGACTGTTCACTCTTTAAGCTGTGGTCAGATGACTGCTGTCCTAAGGTGCTTAAATTAATTTGGGAGCTCTCAACCCAGACCGCACATTAAGAATTACTTGGGTAACTTAAAAAAATTACTTACACTGGGGCTTCATCCCACAGTAATTGAATCCAAATCACAGGAGCAGGTAGAGCCCAGGCATCAATCAGTACTTTTGAAACTTGCTAGGGGTGCTGGGTACAGTGGCTCATGCCTGTAATCCCGGGACTTTGAGAGGCTGAGGCAGGAGGATCACCTGAACTCAGGAGTTTGAGACCAGCCTGGGCAACATGGTGAAACCCTGCTTCTATAAAAACTACAAAATTTAGCTGGATGTGGTGGCGCACATCTGAGATCCCAGACACTTGAGAGGCTGAGGTGGGAGGATTGCTTGAGCCTGGGAAGCAGAGGTTGCAGTGAGCCGAGATCGCATCACTGCACTTCAGCCTGGGCAACAGAGGGAGACCCTGTTTTGAAACTTGCCAGGGTGCAGCCAAGGTCAAGAACCACTGAGCTATTTAAACAGTTGCTAGTCAAACTTCCTACTTTCAGAAAAACTTTTTTTTCTTTTCCTTTTTCTTTTCTTTTTTTGGGCAGAGTCTCACTCTGTCACCCAGGCTGGAGTGCAGTGGCATGATCTTGGCCACTGCAACCTCCACCTCCCTATTCAAGTGATTCTCCTGCCTCAGCCTCCTGAGTAGCTGGGATTACAGGCACATACCACTATGCCCAGCTAATTTTTATATTTTTAGTAGAGGCGGGGTTTCAGCATGCTGACCAGGCTGGTCTTGAACTCCTGACCTCGTGATCCACCCACCTCGGCCTCCCAAACTTCTGGGATCGTGAGCCACTGCTCCTGGCCCAGAAAAACTTTTTTTTCTGTTCATGGTCCTGGCTGGTCTGTTTGGAGAAATGCATTTATACTGGAGTAGCGGTGGGAGGGGAAGGGCTCTGCTTCCAGTCTCCATCTTTCTCGATTCCCAGCTCTGACTTCTCTGCCCTGTTGTCCCATAGGTAAATGTGGACCCTCTGCACTGCTCCTTGAACTTTGAACCTGTCACACAGATTCAGAAAAGAATAGTGAATCCAGTTTCACAGATTTTCAGCCTGGACTTTATCCATAGCTACCTGAACTGTAAATTTTGCCCTGCCTTGTTACTCAGGCTGTGAGCTTCTGCCTAGGCTATTATCCCAGTTGTGGGCCTCTGCTGTTACTCACCTACACTGGAGGCATCTGAAGAGCATGTTAATTGTGAACAAATCTACATGTGTGCCCTGCACTCCAGAGAAATTAAAAAGTCCTACTAGTTTCTGTTTTGGTTTTTACCAAAGATTTCAGCTGCATCTCTGTCTTTTGGAGAATAACTTTTGAGTCCCAAGAGGTTTTGTTAATGACTCCTGGACTTACAGAAATGACCCAACCTGGTGGGCGCAGTGGCTCACGCCTGTAATCCCAGCACTTTGGGAGGCCAAGACAGGCGGATCACGAGGTCAGGAGATCTAGACCATCCTGGCTAACATGGTGAAACCCCGTCTCTACTAAAACTACAAAAAAAAAAAAAAAAAAATTAGCCGGGCGTGGTGGCAGGCACCTGTAGTCCCAGCTACATGGGAGGGTGAGGCAGGAGAATGGTGTGAACCTGGGAGGCGGAGCTTGCAGTGAGCCAAGATCACGCCACTGCACTCCAGCCTGGGCGACAGAGCGAGATTCAGTCTCAAAAAAAAAAAAAAAAAAAGAAATTACCCAATCTGAACTAGTCAGGTAAAAGTTGTTCCTTTTGGTATACTTTCCCTCTTGAGTTTTGGCATTTAATTTGGTCCTTTTTGATATTCTAATTGGCTATGTTTGTCTTTTGGTGGATTTGGGGATGTGGTAAGTTCAAGAACAAAAGGAACTTTGAGAATTAGAATTAAGTTAGATGTTTGCTGGACTTTGAGCCTCATGGAAGTTTTCATTTGTCCTCAACTGCTGGGTTCCTCCCAGAAACTCTGGGTGGAGACAGACCTAGATGGCCTCCCCAGTTCCTCACTGGAAAATCACTAAGGAATAAGTCTTTATTTAAAAAAAAAGGGGGGGAGGGTCTGGCTCCATTGCCCAGGCTAGTGTGCATTGGCACTATCACAGTTTATTGTAACTTTGTACTCCTGGGCTCAAGCGATCCTCCCACCTCAGCCTACAGAGTTGCTGGGACCATAGGGATGCACCACCATGTCTGGCTATTTTTTTTTAAACTTTTTTTTGTGTGTGTGTGTGGAGATAGGGGTGTCACCATTTAATCCAGGCTGGTCTTGAACTCCTGGCCTCAAGCAATCCTTCCATCTGGGACTCCCAAAGTGCTGAGATTATTATAGCATGAGCCACCATGCCTAGCCTAAGGAATAAGTCTTTTATGTGTCTCCATTTAGCTCCTGTGTCCCCAGCTTTAGCTCAACCCTCCTGAGAGAGTGGGTATTCTTTTGAATGGTCAAAGGAAAAAGAAGGTATCAATACAACCGTGACGAAAAGATAAGCAATCTGGGCCTTTAGGAAGTTTGTGAACATGGAAGACAAATAACCAACTAGAACAGTGCTGACATCCTCATAACTGCAGTCTGCAGAAGTAAAAAGGAAAGAGGTAAGAGTTGAAAGAAAGTTCTGATCCATCCAGAAATTAGAATTTATACTTTACCTTGAAAGCTAATTGATATACTACGTGAAGACGCTCTCTGATGGTCTAGTGACAATAATTAAACCCCCAAACAGCTCCTGTATTGAATTCACATGGGGGCCTAAGGAGAGGGGGAATCTAAATCAATTTCAAGCCATGTACAAATTTATATCAAAACAGAAAAATCCCTTGAAATAAAACAGCGTAATATGTTTATGACAAAGGTGGCACTTCAGAGCAATGAGGAAGGAAAAAATGACCTTTTCTTTTTTCTTTTTCCTTTGAGATCGGATCTCACGATGTTGCCCAGGCTTATCTTGAACTCCTGGACTCAAGCGATTCAACTGCCTTGGCCTCCAAAAGTGCTGGGATTACAGGTGTGAGTCCCCATGCCTAGCCAAGGTGATCTTTTCAACAAACAGTATTTAGCCTAATGGATACCCACATCTTGACCCCTACCTCACATTATACACAAAACTCAATTCTAAATAAATTGTAGTTCCACATCTAAAAAGACAATACATCCTCTAGAAGAAATCATGGAATATTTTCATTTATTCAGGGAAGGAAAAGATGGTTTAAATGGGACAGAAAAACTGCCAATGAAAAAGGATATGATTGATTAAAATGAACTACATTAAAATTTTAAAATTCTGAATTTCTTATCAAAGATACTAAGACTAAAAATACAAGGCACTCAGTAGATATAAAAAGTCAGTTAACGGACTTGTACCTAGAATATATAAAGAACTAATCAATAAAAAATAGACATTCTAGGCTGGGCATGGTGGCTTACACCTGTTATCTCAGCACGTTGGGAGACAGAGCAGGAGGATTGCTTGAGCCCAGGTGTCTGGGACCAGCCTGGGCAACACAGTGAGACCCCATCTCTAAAAAAAAAAAAAAAAGAAAAAGAAGAAGAAAAAGAAAGAAATAGACATCGAATACAGAAATTGTCAGAAAAGAAGCAAGTACTTCAAAAAAAAAAAATCGATAAGCATATGGAAAGGTGCTCAAAGCCCCACATCACTAGAGACAATAACTATGCTTTTTGCAAAAGATATAAAATGAATAAAATATTCTCGTCAACTTTCTTGTTTTCTTTTTCTGGTAGTTCAGCAATACATATAATAACTGTTAGTTGAAATGACATTTGTCTCTGATGATCAAATTGAATCAAATATAAATTTCTTTTTTGAAAATATTACAATCATTTCTTTTTACCTACTTTGAATTTATAGGTAAAAAAAGATAGTAATATTTTTAATATTACAATCATTATTATCAATATTATCCATCCTAGATAATAATCATTTGCCTCCTTATTTTTATCTATTTGGCCATTCTAGCACCGAATTTCAAAAGTATTTATAGTACTTTCCATTGTTTTCTTTAGACATTGTGCAGTCAGTTAAGCAGATTGCTTAAAGAGGACACCAAAATGCTTGGCTTAATACTGTTGTTTTTCAAGAAACTTAAGCCAATATTCCTAGCCAGTATTGACTTGTTATTTTTCAATATCATCAATTGTTTACTGTTTACTAACCTACTCACCTTCCCCCCACCCCAGTTTTAGTAATTGCATATGTGCTTCCTTTTTATGTACATGTGATGTTTCATATTCCTTTAATGAAGAATCTAGATTACTAAATTCTAGTGCAGAATCTAGTTTAGGTAGTCATCAATACACACCTTGGCCAAAGATAATCCTGAAAACTAGGTTTGTCAAACACATGGGAACACAAAAATGCTTTTCCTTGGACTTAAAATATAAAAGCCAGTTTCTACAGGGTCTTTCTCTGTGCTTTAAAATGTGGGTTTTATTATTTGGGTATGCTAAGGCCAACAGATCAAGAGATGACTGCCATTGAAAAGATAGTTTGTTATTCACAGTTCCAAGAAGAGAGGTGATATGGTTTGGCTGTGTCCCTGCCCAAATCTCATCTTGAATTGTGGCTCCCATAATTCCCATGTGTTGTGGGATGGGCCCAGTGGGAAGTAATTGAATCATGGGGGTGAGTCTTTCCCATGCTGTTCTCATAGTGGTGAATAAGTCTCACGAGATCTGATGGTTTTATAAACGGGAGTTCCCCTGCACAAGCCCTCTTTGCCTGCCACCATATAAGACTTCCTTTTGCTCTTCCTTCATCTTCTACCATGATTGTGAGGCTTCCCCAGACATGTGGAACTGTGAGTCCATTAAACTTCTTTCCTTTGTAAATGACCCAGTCTCGAGTATGTCTTTATTAGCAGTATGACAACAGACTAATAGGACATGCCTCACAGGTAAGCACCAGGGTTGGTCAAGAAGCAAAAGGAGTGAGGAGAAAACATATGCAAGAGCCTGTATTGTGGTTTCTACAGGAAAGAACAGATGAGGCAGGGTAAGCAGGTTTAGGATTGGCTAGTTTGAATAATTTCAGTGATCTCTAGGGGTATAGGGGCCGTCCCTAGTTGCCTGATACCTGGCTCTGGGGTGACCAGGGTTGGTGGATAGTGGCTTGAGTGTAAGAGTAGGATGTGGATATGGGCTAGGGATCAGTAGGTCTGCATATGAAAGACAGCTCACAGATGAGTCCTTTACTCTCCCTAGGAATCGGCTGGCTAGCCTGTGGAGGACCAGTCTCCCAACAGTCAGTAAGACCCTAGATGTCAAAACAACAGAATAAATAGTAATGCTTAATACCCTCTTTTTAGAACTAGTGTTAGATGATGATGTAGTTTGGCTCTGTGTCACCACCCAAATCTCATCTCAAATTGTCATCCCCATGTGTCAAGGGAGGGACTTATAATCCCCACTTGTACAGGGAGGGAGGGAAGTGATTGGATCATGAAGTTGGACTTCCCCATGCTGTTTTCTGATAGTGAGTGAATCTTTATGAGAGCTGATGGTTTTATAAGCATCTGCCATCTCCCCTGCTTGCTCTCACTCCCTCCTGTCGCCTTGTGAGGAAGGTGCCTGCTTCTTCTGCACCTTCCACCATGATTGTGAGTTTCCTGAGGCCTTCCCAGCCATGCAAAACTGTGAGTCAATTCAACCTCTTTCCTTTACAAATTACCCAGTCTCAGGTATTTCTTTATAGCAGTGTGAAAACAGACAAATACAGATGAAATACCAAATTTTCTGTTATGCTTATCTGAGGAAAAATCATAATCATTAATTTGAAGCACATTATGTTTTGCTACAAAGAATCTCATGCTATTTAAAGGAGTAGGATCAATTTCCAGAATCATTATCCAACAAACCTAGTGACACTCTGGAGGTTCTAACTTTTCAACCAATTTGCTGATTTCATGGATATAATTTTCTCTATCTTGCAAGGTGCAGCCGAGAGTTACATTTGTTCCTCCTGAATTATGTATTTGATATGAATAATTCTCTTTTCTATCTCACTTTTATAATCAGTAGCTGATATAGTTTGGCTCTGTGTACCCACCCAAATCTCCTGTTGAATTATAATTCCCAATGTTGAGGGAGGGACCTGGTAAGAGGTGATTGGATCTTGGGGGTGGATTTCCCCCATGCTGTTCTCATGATAGTGAGTGAGTTTTCACAAGATCTGATGGCTTAGAAGTATGTGGCACCTCCCCTCCTCACTCTCCTTCTCTGTCTTTCCTGCCACCATGTGAACAAGGTGCTTGCTTCCCCTTCAACTTCCACCAGGATTGTAAGCTTTCTGAGGCCTCCCAGTCTTGCTTCCTGTTAAACCTGCGGAACTGTGAGTCAATTAAACTTCTTTTCTTCATAAATTACCCAGTCTCAGGTAGTTCTTTATAGCAATATGAGAATGGACTAATACAGTAGCTAAGGAATCATTTACCAAATAATTTGAAGTTGCTAAGATTGAATCTGACTTGAAGTTCAAGTTGTGAATTTGATAAGAATAAATACCTGTTTCATTTTCATGAGTAATCTTCATTCATAATTTATAATGCCCTATTTCTGAACTTTACATGAGTTACGCTCAATAAAGTCTGCTAGTTTTTATTGTTGTCAGTGTTAAAATTTAAAATAGCCTCTTATTTGAAAATTTTCTGTTTTTCCCTTTCAGTTTGTTTCTCTTCTGATTCTATTTTATTTACTTATCTATTTATTTTCAAGATAGGGTCTCACTCTGTCACCCAGGCTATAGTGCAATGGCACAATTACAGCTCACCGCAGCCTCAATCTCTAAGCAATCCAAGCAATCCTCCCGCCTCAGCCTCCTGAGTAGCTGGGACTAAGTGCCACCACACTTCGCTAATTTTTAACATTTTTTTAAAAGAGATAAAGTCTCCTTGTGTTGCCCAGGCTGGTCTTGAACTACTGGGCTCAAGGGATCCTCCCTTGTCAGCCTCCCAAAGTGCTGGGATTACAAGCATGAGCCACTATGCCTGGCCATGAACTTTACTTTTATATTACCTATTTCTGTTATGGTCTTGACCTGTACTCATTTCAAGGATCTAAAGGCTTAAATAATGATGTGTAGTTGTTTTCAAATATTCAAACTTTGAATATATTTTTATCTAAAAATGTAAATTAAATGTTAGAAAATAAAAAAATTATAGTGGTCTCATATTTTCAAAAGTTACTTTTATCTTTAAATATCCAAAATTGTTTTAAATTAAAAAGTGAAAATGTGAAGAAATTATTCAATAAAGCCAAAGATTGTAATTTTTAAAAAACTAATCTTATGAAATATTTTAATAGAAAATAAAACTACTACATTCTAGTATTCAATGTATAGCTACTTTCCAATGGAGAGAATTATGATTAGTATCACTATTCACATTACCTCTAGGTCTATATATTTATATACAAATTCAAGGGTAATATGAATTTTGTGATTTTTGCAAAGTGTTCCTCAGCTGCCATGTGCAACTGTTGCAACGCTACACTAATCTGTGAGTATCTCAGAACTGAGGACTGAAACACAAAGAAAAGCAAGTAAGCGGATTCTCTGGTATTATAGGGAAATGATACTTTGTAATATGAGTATAAACTGCTGGTAGGCTAAGAAGAGTCAACAAGTTAATTATTCTTTGCTCTTACCTATTTGATATGGTTTGGCTATGTACCCACCCAAGTCTCATCTTGAATTATAGCTTCCACAACTCCCACATGTCATGGGAGGGACCCAGTGGGAGGTAATTGAATCACGGGGGCAGTCTTTCCTGTGCTGTTCTCATGATAGTGATTAAGTCTCACAAGATCTGATGGTTTTATAAGGAGGAGTTCTCCTGCACAAGTTCTCTCTCTCTCTGCCTGCTGCCATCCATGTAAGATGTGACTTGCTCATCCTTGTCTTCCGCCATGATTGTGAGGCCTCCCCAGCCATGTGAAACTGTGAGTCCATTAAACCTCTTTTCTGTTTAAATTACCCAGTCTTGGGTATGTCTTTATTAGCAGGGTGAAACCAGATGAATACAATATTGCTTCTTCCACTCAATTTCCTTCTGTACTCTGAAGTAATGCTCATCTTCCACATGGGCAGCAAACTGAATACCATTCAAAGCTATGTTAGTTATATATATTGCTATGTAACAAACAAGTTCAAAACCGTGGCTTATGAGAGCAATGATGTATTAATTTTCTGAAGGTTGGCCGGATATGTTCTTTTGCTAGTTTCACTGAAGCTTATTCTAAGACATGCCTTTTGGTGAATTATTCATGTATTTCATGTGGGTATATAACACTCCAGTGAATTCTTGAAGTCAGTTTTAAAAATCTTTTTATTATTACCTGTAGGTAATGATAGAATGGTGTAGGTTCTATCCGCAAAATATCTACCACATTTCAAACATCAGTGTTCTAAGAATCACCTGGGGAGCTTATTTAAAATGCAGATCACTGGGTCCCACCCAAGACATTCTAATTATATTGATGAAGCCTAGGAACCTATATGTGTTAGAAGTTCGGACGACTACACTCTAAAAAAATACTGGTCTACATCAGCACTCCTGCTTCAACTTCGCAGACACAGTCCAGGTCCTCCAGTTTCTTACTTACTGCGTATGCTCCCCACTGATATCCCTGCCCTGGAGCACACTAATCTAGCAATTTTCGTGACCAATTGCTTATTTAAATCATCTGGAGAACTCTTAAAAAATTACTGATGCCTGACCAGGCAGGGTGGCACACACTTGTAATCCTAGCTACACAGGATGCTGAGGTTGGAGCACCACTTAAGCCCAGGAATTTGAGACTAGCCTGGACAACATAGCTAGACCCATTTGAGATGGGTCTCAAAAAAATTTACTGATGTCTTTGCCTTACCCATAGCAATTAAATCAGACTCCCTGGAAGTGAGGCCCCAGCTACCTGGATAATTTTAAAGCAACTTGGTAGATTTGACTATGCAGCCACAATTGAGAACAGCTGTTCTCATTCATCCACTGCCTCCAGTGGTCTTTCTTACTATGTCCTAAAGTATTCTAAGGTTTCTTCTTTACTAGAGCATAGCTTCCCAGCCTGTATCCCAGGGGAGGGAAACAGGCTACAGGTGTGGTATAAAACATCAATTGACCAGTGATCCAGGCTGCTCCTGGGCCTATGAGCTTCAGGTAAAAGCAGCTTCTCCTGAGGCTTCTTGGATGGTAGCCTGAGTTGGGCCAGGTTTGCCCATGTTCTCCACTGCCCACTGCAGACGTGACCCATAGAGATGCAGAAGGAGAATGTTGCCAGGTGTCCAGGAAGCTCAACCCAAGGTATGGCTGGTTGGGGAAGGGGGAATGCTGCAAACTGGCGTACTGGTCCAAATCTCTGTCTTCACATGTATTTGATTCTTTTGCTCAGTAATCACTGATGTGCCCTCCGTGTGGCTACAGGGTGATTGCTCCAACAGTGCGTGTGCATTTTTAGAATTAGTTGCATTATCATTTTGAACAATTTGATGCCAGGAGTGGCAGCTCATGCCTGTAATCCCAGCACTTTGGGAGGGCTGAGGTGCATACCTGTAGCTCCAGCTACTGCAGGTTGGAGGGCCTGGCAGGGGAGTTTGAGGCAGGAGGATGGCTTGAGCCTGGAAGTTTCAGCCTGCAGTGAACCATGATCACGCCCCTGAATTCCAGCCAGGATGACAGAGCAAAACTGTGTCTCAAAATACAATTTAAAAAAAGAAATAAATAAAAATTTGATTGGAAGACATAAAATTGGATTTTAAATCTACCAGCATTATAACAGTAAATTTTAATATTACATTGGACAAAGAAAGAACTCACGTTTCTTTTAAATAAAATTTTAGATGTTGGTTTAACAATCAGATGCTGGCTGTCAAAGTGTTTTAAATTTTTGTCACCTATTTGTGTGATTAAACTTTTCTTTTTAAAAAAATTATTATTGTGCCAGGTGCAGTGGCTCATGCCTGTAATCCCAGCACTTTGGGAGGCTGATCGAGTTCAGGAGTTTGAGACCAGCCTGGCCAACATAGTGAAACCCCGTCTCTACTAAAAATACAAAAAAAACCCCCAAAAAAACAAACAAACAAAAAAACTAGCAAGGCATGGTGACACCTGCCTATAGTCCCAGCTACTTGGGAGGCTGAGGCAGGAGAATTGCTTGAACCTGGGAGGCGGAGGTTGCAGTGAGCTGAGATCGTGCCATTGCACTTCAGCTTGGGCAACAGAGTGAGACTTTGTCTCAAAAACAAACAAACAAAAATTAAATTATTATTTACTTATTTTAACTTTTTTTGAGATAGGGTCTCACTTTGTTGCCTAGGCTGGAGTGCAGTGGTATTATCTCAGCTCACTATAACCTCTGCCTCCCAGGTTCAAGTGATTCTCCTGCCTCAGCCTCGTGAGTAGCTGGATTAAAGTTTTCTTTTATTGGTTATTAGCGAAAATATGAAGATAAAATTTTAAAGTTTGATTAGGAATTGTATCTGGCATAAGTTATCATAAAAAATGTGTATCATAAAAAGTGTTTTCAATGTTAAAAGCAATTATCTACCTGACCTCAAAATGTCAACAATATCAAAATTCAGAACTTCTGTTTACTTAACTCCACACTGAGAATATATTTGCAACCAAAAAGCCCATGAAGAACTGGTATCTACAATGGATAAAGAATACCTACAAATCACCTAGTAAAGAATGGACAATTCAATAGGAAAGTGGGACAAAGACTTAAACAGGTCACAAAAGAGAAAATCTACAAAATCAATAGCGTACTGAAAATGTTCAGCATCATTAGTAGTTACAGAAATGCAAAATAAGGCTGGACACAGTGGCTCATGCCTGTAATCCCAGCACTTTGGGAGGCCAAGGCAGGAGGATGACTTGAACCTGGGAGGCAGAGATTGCAGTGAACCGAGATTGCACCACTGCACTTCAGCATAGATGACACAGTGAGACTGTCTCAAAAAAATAAAAATAAAAAAAGAAATGCAAGATAAAACCAGGAAATATAATTACACATCTGCCAAATTTGATTTTATTTCATTTAAATTTAAGTCTAATGACACTATGGAGTATGTAGAATGGCAAGGACTCATCCCTATAAGTACTTGGGGAAAGTGGCATTATCTAATAAGATTGATCAAATTTGTACTCTGCTCACCGTATGTGGTTTCCGGACCAGCAGCATTGGCATCTCCTGAGTGCTTGTTAAAAATGCGGAATCGTGCGCCTGTAATCCCAGCTACTCAGGAGGCTGAGGCAGGAGAATCGCTTGAACCCGGGAGGTGGAGGTTGCAGTGAGCTGAGATCATGTCACTGCACTCCAGCCTGGGCGACAGAGACTCCGTCTCAAAAAAAAAAAAAAAAAAAAAAAAAAAAAAAAAAAAAAAAAAAAAAAGCGGAATTGCAGACCCTGCCTCAGACCTGCGGAATCAGAATGTCATGCACATGTTAATGTTTGAGAAGCACTGCTCCATGACCCAGAGATTTTACTCCAAATACACACCTTAAAGAACCTCTTTCACATGTGTTCTAGTGATGTGTTCAAGTATGTTTGTGGCAGCATTTTTTTGTAAATAAAAACTGAGGCTAGCTCCAGTCCATTAGCAGCAGAATGGACAAACAAATTATGGTGTAGCTATATAATGGAATACTATGGATCAGGAAAACAAATGAACTACAATTATGCATATTAGTGACACTTACAAGCATAATGTTGAGTGCAAGAAGCAGATCACGGGATGATACCACTTACATAGCATTCAAAACCAGGTGAATTATCTTGTTTAGGATATACAAATATGAAAAAAGCAAGGGTGCCGGGCGCGGTGGCTTACGCCCGTAATCTCAGCACTTTGGGAGGCTGAGGCAGGTGGATCATCTGAAGTCAAGAGTTCGAGACCAGCCTGACCAACATGGTGAAACCCCGTCTCTACTAAAAATACAAAATTAGCTGGGTGTGGTGGCGCATGGCTGTAATCCCAGCTACTCAGGAGGCTGAGGCAGAAGCATTGCTTGAATTCGGGAGGCAGAAGTTGCAGTGAGCCGAGATCGTGCCATTGCACTTCAGCCTGGGCAGCAAGAGTGCAACTTTGTCTCAGAAAAAAAAAAAAAAAAAAGAAAAAAGCAAGGGTATAATTATCACAAGAGCCACATGGGGTTATCCCTGGGCGGGTGGAGGAAGAAGGTATGATCAGTATACTACACTGGGGACTTTCAAGACATTGGCAGTGTTCTATTTCATAACCTGGGTGATCACTGCACAGCTAGCCATTTTGCTGATATTTCTGAAATAGTGCATATGTTTTATATATTCTTCTGTATTTCACAATTAAACATTTTTAAAGAAGTTACATTCATGAAAATGAGCTTGAAGTTTCACACTAAAAAATTAGGTAAGATATTTTTGTGGAAGTTTTATACAAATTCAGTAGTTAACAGTCTCTGCAATAGTTTCAATTTGGTTTTTGTGTTAAAATGATTTTAAGTAGAAATGTCATTTTTTCACTAAGCCACATATAGATGTTCCCAAATCCTTTCCACTCCAACCCAGTGGGGGGTTCAAATATTGTTTTCTTTGTATGCCATGACATAAAATACATTGTGATGCAGGGAACTAGAGACCAAATTATTTCCAAGGTGTTCAAGGCTCCAACCTTCCCTTGCAGCTTCATCTGTTGCTCTGCTTCAAATTCTAGCTGTTGGATTCCTTGCCTTCCTCCAAAGTAACTGCCATGCCATTAAGCTCATGCTTCTTCTGGATGACCACGAACAACTCCAGGGTAGTGTGCTATACTATACATTTTGGAGTATTCATGTAACAGAATACTGTATTTGCCTCTCCCCTCCCCTCCCCTCCTCTTCTTTTTGAGATGGAGTCTCACTCTGTCACCTACGCTGAAGTGCAGTGGTGCAATCTCAGCTCACTGCAACCTCCGCCTCCCGGGTCTAAGCAATTCTTTTGCCTCAGTCTCCTGAGTAGCTGGGATTACAGGTGCCCACCACCAAGCCCAGCTAATTTTTATATTTTTAGTGGAGACAGGGTTTCGCCATGTTGGTCAGGCTGGTCTCAAACCCCTGACCTCAGGTGATCTGCCCGCCTTGGCCTTCTAAAATGCTGGGATTACACGTGTGAGCCACCACACCCAGCAATATTTGCCTTATTTTAATGACTAGTTATTCTATAGTCTACGGAACTATAAATCCTATATTTACCTTCATTACTATATTGACAAGAAGTAAAAATGTGCTCACTAATAATATTTCTAGATTTATTAATATTAGTAATCCATTTTGGGGACAATAGAATTTATGTGACATTGAATTGTGCTGTGCAATTACTGAGATTTTTATGAAGTATGGTCTTTAGTTAACTCTAGTATCTTTAATATTTTAAATAGGTGATAATATATTCAAGTTTGAAGCATCTACTCTAAACACTTGTTCCGTAACAAAGCAACCAAGTTTAGCATCTGAATTTTTTGGAGGTTGGCAGTAAAGAGCTATGAAACGATATGAATGAGAAGAAACACTACCGATATTTATGTTCATCTCTTAAACTGCTTTTGAATCACGAAATAAAAAGCATCTGTTAACTACCTTCTGCAACAATTAGGATGTTTGCCCATCTCATGCTAAGAGACTATCAATGAATTTCATTGTGTTGACCACAATCACTGTCAGAGATGGGTGATCAACTGGTCACCCATCATCTCCTGGCCATATTTTATATCCCTTAAACTGCTGGTTCTCAACCTTGAATGCACATCAGATCATCAAAAGTGTCCAGGCAACACCAAGACCATTTACAGCAAAATCTCTGGGAGTGGAATCCCAACATCCCTTTTGTCTTTGGAAAGCTCCCTAGTTGATTCTCAGTGCTGCCAAAATTTAGAGCCACGTTCTGAACCTGAACAAACCCTCCCTCCCAGTCCCTTTCACAGGACCTGCTGGAATCTTGCTTTGGATCACGAACTGTCTCTGTATCTTTTATGTGTTCTTGGAACATCAACTCCTTCCTTAACAGAAATCTCCTAAGGGCTCCCCCTCCCCAACACTTTACACTCCACATACCCAAGTCAGGTGACTGGATTTTTTGCTTGCCTCCCCACCTAAGGCCCCTTCCAAACCACTTCTTGCAAAATCTCCTACTCCTCTGAAACTCATTAAGTTGTACCCACTTCCTACCTTCCTTATTGCTGCCATCTGCTATCAGCCTCACTCACTAAAGATGGTTCACCTCACAGACTTCTCTTTCCATCCCTATGCCCATTTTCTTTCCCTGAAACCCATGTATGCTCCTGGCCTCAAATCCTTGACCTGCTGAGTTCCAATCTTCCTCTATCCCACTTCACCATCTTCTCATGGTCACCCTAGTCTTTGTCTTCCCTGGAAATTTATTTCTCAAACCTGTTTTTATATCTTGCTCTGCTCATCACCTCCTATCCTCTTAAAGTTTGCCTACTCAGTCACTCCCACTGCCACCTTTCTTTGACCTTGTCAAGACCTCTAATCCTCACCCCTTTCTCTCTGGCTTACCAGCCTCTTCTTGGCTTTTCCTCTCTACTTCTCCAGCCTTGATTCTATACTGCATCAGTATAATCAATCCCTCAAAAGTACTGTCAGCTTCTCTGCATCCCTACTCGCTACTGGACTCAACTACCAAGACCCAATCCTGCTCCAGCTTCAACTCTCCACCTTTGGTTGCCTGCACACACAGCAGGTCTCTGAGGTCCTAACAAACCTCATGTGGGCACTCAACTATGCCCAGAAACCATGCTCTGCTTTGCCACTGTGAAGATAACAATTTCATACCTTCTCCTCAAAACTGCCTGCTTGGAAAACACAAACTGTCAGATGGAAACACCATCTTCCCATCCCCAAATCGACAAGTTCTCTCCAACCTTGCGCTCACTTTCATCTCACTGGTTATGGTGGAGGAAAGACATAACCAACACCAATCTCTCCCATTGTGCTCTGAATCCATTCTTTTTCTTTTTTTTAAATTACCAGCTTTATTGAGGTATAATTGACAATTGCTTATATTTAAGGTGTACAATGTAATTATTTGATATATGAATGCACTGTGTAGTAATCACATTAATTAACGTATCACCAGTTACCATTTGTGTCTGTGTGGGGGTGGGGGGTGGGGTGAGCATACTTAAGACCTACTCTTAGCAAATTTCAAGTAAACAATACAGTATTATTAACTATAGTAACTATGCTGCACAGTAGCTTCCCAGAACTTATTCATTTTATAACTACAAATTTGGGCCGGCTACAGTGGTTCATGCCTGAAATCCCAGCACTTTGGGAGGCCAAGGTGGCCGGATTGTTTGACAGGTATGAGAAATGTGATTTCTGTTCCCACCAAACTGGCTTCCTTCCCCATCCCTCCATAGGAATTTTGTGTTGCAATCACCAACTTCCATTTTGTTTTCTCAATCTTACCTTTCTTAGCCCCAAGGGAATTTGATAAATGACATTCCTTCCTTTTTGAAATGCTCTCCTCTGTTCTTCCAGGATGAAATCCTCTTCTGGTATTTCTCTTTCCCCTCTGGCCATCCTTCAGTCTCCTTTGTTGGTTCCTATTCTACTTGACCTCCAAATATTGAGTCCTTCAGTCTAACTTGAGCCCTCTTCACTCTGGACTCCTCCTGGGTGATGTCATGTTTGTTTATAAGTGCCATTCTATAAGACAATGTCTTTCAAATTTCTATCCCAGTCCAGACCTGTCCTTGGAGCTCTCAACTAGGTGCCCAACAGACTGCACAGCACCTTCAGTGGGATGTGCACCACAGAAGCACCCAACTCAGAAGGGCCAGAGACTGACTCCCTCACCACCACCCCTTTTCTCCCTCCCATCCTCACCTCACTCATGACATCACATCATACCCCAACCACCCAGGGCTTCCGCCAGAAACCTGAGATTCACTCCTGGGTCCTCCTCTCACAAGACTGTTCCATCTCTATCACCTCCCCACTGTCCTCCTAGTCACAGCCATCATTATCTCTGATCTAGATAATTGCAAAAGCCTAACTAGGGCTGGGCGCAGTGGCTCATGCCTGTAATCTCAGCACTTTGGGAGGATGAGGTGGGTAGATCACCTGAGGTCAGGAGTTCGAGACCAGCTTGGTCAACATGGTGAAACCTCATCTCTACTAAAAATACAAAAATTAACTGGGCATGGTGGTGGGTGCCTGTAATCGTAGCTACTCGGGAGGCTGAGGCAGGAGAATGGCTTGACCCTGGGAGGCGGAGGTTGCAGTGAGCTGAGATTGCGCCATTGCATCCCAACCTGGGTGACAAGAGCGAAACTCCATCTCAAAAAACAACCTAAAAGCCTAACTGGTTTTCCAGTTTTTAGTTTCCATTTTCTATACAGGTGGAAAAATAACTCCTGTTATCAAAGCTTGTTACCCTGACTTACCCTACGATGGTTTCTCATCCCTTCTAGAACAAATAACACCTGGGCTGACCTGGCCCTGCCACTCTATCGAGATTTATTTCATGCTCCCCTGATTATTCTACAAGGTACCAAGCTCTTTCTTGACTGTCCTTGACTCCTTTGTGTCTGTCATTCTCTCTGCTGGAAAGCTGATTCCCTGGCTCTCAGCAGGTTGAAGTCCTTTTCATCCATCAGCTCTCAGCTTACAGTCACCTCACAGAATCCAGGTCCAACCACCTGATGCAAAGCAGGTTCTCCTATTATTCTCAATTACTGCACCCAGTTTTTGGTTTTGCCTTGTAGAATATACCAGCCTATTATTCACTAGTTTGTCTCAGCTTCTAGAATGTTCGCTGTATGAGGATGAGGGTGTCTTAGTCACATCTTTATTCCAAGCCTAGCATGATGCCTGGCACATAATAGGCATTCCATTAATATTTTGAGAGATCATCTGAGTTTGGCATCCTAATTTCACATGAGGAAAGAAACTCAACTAAGGGCCCATCATTTTCCTACTTACTCAGATTGTTGCACTGAGGGCAATGTAGTAGTTAAAAAGCACATATTCTGGAACCAGACTTCTTTGGTTCAAATCCCAGCTCCTCCACTGACTAGTTGTGATGCAGGGGAAATTACCACTCTGTTTCTTTACTGGTAAACGGGGATTACAGTATCTATATCTAATAGGATTGTTGCAAAGATTACATGAATTAATAGAAAGATGATGCCTGGCTTATGATAATTCTGCTCTTCATTATTACGTAAATTCAAAAATAGTTTCTTCAACCCCCCAACCCCTTACTGTGCTTAGAACACAAGAAACAATGTTCTTTGAATGATATAACTAATAATTTCCCACAACTTTTACTACTCAGGACAGAACCTATGTCTGGCCTATACAACTAGACTTTCTCAGATACTTCAAGGAGAATCAAGATCCTTGTGGCAAAACAAACAAACAAAACAAAACAATTCCTTCATGGGTGGACATCCATTTTGGTCATGCTGATCTTTTGAGGAGCGTAGAGGATTTACCTGCTAGAACAGAGAACACTATTTTCTCTGTCAAAAGTTAACAAATAACAACATACTACTTTATTACCTGCATTACCCCTAACAAGAGATTTTTGTAGCAATACATTAAGGTAGCAATAATAGTTTTTTAAATCTTAAAATAATCAGTGGCCTACAAGGTTACTAAAAAGTGATTGAGAATATAGGAAAATACATTAAATGATCATTTCGCATTTATTTTGAAAGCTATTCAGACACCAGTTTTAAAAAGTGTTAGAATTAATGTTTTATTGTCACGCAGATGGCAACTGGGTTTATGTCTTCATATTTTATATTTTTGTAAATTAAAAAAATTACAAGTTTTAAATAGCCAATGGCTGGTTATGTTTTCAGAAAACATGATTAGACTAATTCATTAATGGTGGCTTCAAGCTTTTCCTTATTGGCTCCAGAAAATTCACCCACCTGTTAAAAGAATATTGAACTGACATTAGATGTAGCATTGTAGCACTGTTTTATACATAAAATATTAGCACAGAATGAAGGAAGAATAGGGGTGGAGGGAAGAAGAGGTATAATCTTATTTAAAATAAACTTCCCTGAATAACATACAGTTCATTTAAGTTATAAACAAAGAAAAAATATCAAAGAAAAGTCAAAAGGCTTAAGTACAAATTTTCTTTTACACAATACCTAACAACAACAAATGAACTGCCCAAGTCTAAGAAATGTGCTTTAAGACATAAATAGGAAACACCAATTAGAGGGATTTAGTGACTAGTTCTAGGAAAGATCAATTTTCAATTAGATGTCACGTTATGTACTTAAGCCAATGAAGAATGACACATTTAAAAATTCTTGTGCAGCACACCAACATGGCACAAGTATACATATGTAACAAACCTGCACGTTATGCACATGTACCCTAGAACTTAAAGTATAAAAAAAAAAAAAAAAAAAAAAATTCTTAAAAGCAGAACTTGGCGATATGCCTCAATCTTTGAAGGGAACATCACTCCAGTGGTTTATTCACTTATACTGGGTTTCCTATTGCCCAGTTAGAGTTTTAAAGGTCAGATTATACGTACCTTTTGTCCCTTCTTAAAAAACTGGAATGTTGGCATGCATTTGACTTCACACTCTGAAGCAACATCCTGGTAGGGAAAGTAGCAGGGAAGAGGATTAAATACAAGACTGTCAGTACTGAGCTTTGACAGAAGTAATCCAAAACCAGAATCTTTTCCCTGTCATGTACCCCACATTTCAGCATGAGGACATTTTTCAGCATATGAAAATTAATATAATGAATATAATTGCAGTACAAAAGCCAAACCGGTTATATTCTCAATGAAAAAGTTTTATTAATATTTACTTCCTTTGATGGGCACATCAACAGGCAGAATGTTCAGAATGTTACTAGCCTCAGATACTCCAGCAATCCAATATGTTGTTTAATCCAATCAAATTCTCAACTATTTTCAGTATCATACAAAGAAGCAACAAAAAATTCTGCTACAATTGGACTCAGTATTATAATCTTAACTATTCCTTAGAGCTAGTACCTCTTGTTCCTTGCTCATATTTTTTCCAGTTTTATTATGAAGGCAGAGTACACAGAATGATTATATAAGGTCTAAAGTCTAAAAAAAATAAAAAGCAATTGTTCAAGAACAAAATCATAGTAATCTAAAGGAAAATCCCACACTGGGTTTACTGATTATTATTATTTTTGAGACAGGGTCTGGCTCTGTCACCCAGGCTGGATGGAATGCAGGGGCACAATCTCAACTCAATGCAACCTTCACTTCCCAGACTCAAGCCATCCTCCCTCCTCAGCTTCCCCAGTAGTCGGGACTACAGGCACGTGCCACCAACCTGGCTAATTTTTTTTTGTGTGTGTGTGTGTGTGTGTGTGTGTGTGTATATATATATATATATATATTTTTTTTTTTTGTAGAGACAAGGTCTCTCCATGTTGCCCAGGCTGGTCTCAAACTCATGAACTCAAGTGATCTGCCTTCCTCAGGCTCCCAAAGTGCTGGGATTACAGGTGTGAGCCACCACGCCCAGCCTCCTGCCTATTTTTAATTAAAAATTGATATGTGAGGCCAAGGCCAGTGGACTACCTGAGGTCAGGAGTTCGAGACTAGCCTGGCTAACATGGAGAAACCCCATCTCTACTAAAAATACAAAAATTCGCCAAGCAAGGTGGTGCACGTCTGTCATCCCAGCTACTTAGGAGGCTGAGACAGGACAATTGCTTAAACCTGGGAGGTGGAGGATGCAGTGAGCTGAGATCATGCCACTGTACTCCAGCCTGGGCGACAGAATGAGACTCTGTCTCGGGAGGAAAAATAAAAAGACTTTGTGGATTCTCAAACCTTGCTGCAGTATCAGAATCACCTGAGGGGTACTACAAGTTTCTCCATCAACCCCCATCTTAAACCATTACAGTTAAAGTTGAGCTTCAGGTGACTCTGACGCGCTAACCTTTGAAAGTCATCCTACTTAGAAAATCCACAAATTCCTAACATTGCAAATTGGGCTAGTTGATTCATATTTTCTCCTCTCCTAGAAGTGGCTCTTGCTACAGCTAAAGATTTTTCTGCAGCTCAAAGGTAACTGAAGTAACAGACATTCCTCAACTGTGGAATGCTAAATGAGAATTCTTGTAATACCCCACGCTCAACACATTGTTCATGCTGTAAGAGGGCAAGGTTTGGAGGACAATACCATGAAACTGGTTTGGTTTGGAACCCAATGGGGATTGAAAATATCAGCCAGACACTCAAAAGAGGACTGGGAAAGAAATACAGAACTACTCAGCAACTAAGCAGCAAAAGCTATACAGGACAGCAAGCGAGCAGGCAGGACTGTTGAGAACCAAATCATGGAAACCAACAGAGAACTCTCAAGGGGAAGAAAGGCCAGCTACAAACACTATGACGACCTCTAGGATGGTGGTTGGCACTACTGTTGAGGAGTTCTTTCTAGGTAATCTTTACTTTTTCTTTTAACCCTGGACACCTGCTGAGAATGAAAGTACAGGTTCCAGTAAGAGGCACAAGGACAGTAAAGGCTGGAATAAAAATGGCGAGTGTTTATTGAATGCATACTATTGAAAACTCACTCAAAGTAAGGGTCAGATACCATTTATAAAATAAGTATCATAACCCTGTTGGCTGTCAGAGAAATAAGGCTGGTCTCTCATTTTCAAAAGGGCTACTGCTGATACTTTTCTATGAGTCTATGGAGGCAAAGTTAAAGTTCCCCAGTTTGTCAGAGGGTCACTTCAAGGTTTTAAAAGACACTTTCAGGCCAGGCACGGTGGCTCATGCCTGTAATCCCAGCTCTTTGGGAGGCCAAAATGGGTGGATCACTTGAGGTAAGGAGTTCAAGAACAGCCTGGCCAGCAAAGTGAAACCCCGTCTCTACTAAAAACATGAAATTTAGCCCGGTGTGGTGGCAGACGCCTGTAGTCCTAGCTACTCGGGAAGCTGAGGCAGAAGAATTGCTTGAACCCTGGAGGTGGAGGTTGCAGTGAGCAGAGGTGGCACCACTGCACTCCAGCCTGGGTGACGGAGTGAGACTCTGTCTCAAAAAAGAAAAAAGATACTTTCAGGGTGATGAGAGTGCCCCAAGCAGACATGAAGGAGGAGCTTGTCATACGGGAAGTCCTTGAGAGCTCTGCACACCTATAGTAATGCACCATTTAACATTTGGTCAATGACCAAATGTAATGCACCAATTAACATTAGGTCGATGACAGACTGCATATATATGGTGGTCCCATAAGATTATAATGAAGTTGAAAAATTCCTCTCACCTAGTGATGGGTTAATGTCATAGCCCATCGCATTAGCTGGTGCAAACAAATCTGTGCTGCAATTACATAAAAAGTATACCACTACAGACTGCTTTATCTATGGAGGAGACATTCTTTTGTTCCTTTACTTTCTTTTTTTTTTTCTTTTTTGAGATGGAGTTTCGCTCTTGTTGCCCAGGCTGGAGTGCAATGGCGTGATCTCGGCTCTCCACAACCTCCGTCCCCTGGGTTCAAGTGATTCTCCTGCCTCAGCCACTCAAGTAGCTGGGATTACAGTCATGCACCACCACGCCCGGCTAATTTTGTATTTTTTTTTAGTAGAGACAGGGTTCCTCCAATGTCAGTCAGGCTAGTCCCGAACTCCCAACCTCAGGTGATCCGCCCACCTCGGCCTCCCAAAGTGCTAGGATTACAGGCGTGAGCCACCGCGCCTGGCCATTGTTCCTTTACTTTCTTAACAACCTTGCCTTCACTTAAAAAAGCATATCACTACAATTATGTACAGTATATACTACTTGATACTAAACAGCTAGGTTACTGGTTTTTGTATTTACTATACTTTCATCATTAATTTAGAGTGTATTCCTACTTATTTTTTTAAGAAGAAAGTTACTATGAAACAGCCTCAGGCAAGTCCTTCAGGAAGCATTCCAGGAGAAGGCACTGTTATCATAGGAGATGAAAGGTCTATGCATATTACTGTCCCTGAAGACCTTGCCGTGAGACAAGCTGTGGGGATGGGAGACAGTGATACTGATGATCCTGACCGTGTCGGTCTAGGCTAATGTATGTGTTTGAATCTTAGTTTTTAACAAAAAGTTTAAAGTCTTTTTTTAAAAAGCTTATAGACTAAGGATATAAAGAAAATATTTTTGTAGAGCTGTACAATGCATTCGTGTTTTAAGCTAAGTGTTACTAGAAGAGTTAGAGTTAAAAAATAAAAAACTTATAAAGTAAAAAAGTTATAATAAATGTACTGCTGCAAAAAGAAATTTTAAAAATAAAATCTGTAAGCATACAGTATTTATAATGTCTACGGGTTCTAGGCCTTCACATTCACTCACCACCCACTCACTGACTCACCCAGAGCACCTCTCAGTCCTGCAAGTCCCGTTTATGGCAAGTACCTTATACAGGCATACCATTTTTAAATGTTCTATATATTTTCACCATATCTTTTCTAGGTTTAGATACACAAATACTTACTGTTGTGTTATAACTGCCTACAGTATTCAGTACAGTAACATGCCTTACATGTTTGTGGCCTAGGAGCAATAGGCTTTACCACATAGCCTAGGTGTACAGGAGGCTATGCCATCTAGGTTGTGTAAGTACACTCTATGTGTGCACAACCAAATTGCCTAACATTTCTCAGAAGGTATCCTCATCATCAAGTGACGCATGACTGTACTTCCCAAAGGCAGTAAGAACACCTGTCCTCAGTACAGTATGGTGCATTGCTCTGCCTCAAGAGGCTGACTTCACCTTCTGTGCTGCAGTCCCATTAGCTGTTCAATGAGGGTGCTAATAAAAAATATTCTTATAGTTATTGTGAGGATTAAATGACATAGTGCATGCAAAGGGCTTATCATGGCATCTAGCACCTATTTACTTTCACATAAAAATCAAGGCTGGGCGTGGTGGCTCATGCCTGTAATCCCAGCACTTTGGGAGGCCAAGGTGGGTGGATCACCTGAAGTCAGGAGTCTGAGACCAGCCTGACCAACATGGTGAAACCGTCTCTACTGAAAATACAAAATCAGCCAGGCATGGTGGTGCATGCCTGTAATCCCAGCTACCCAGGAGGCTGAGGCAGAGAATTGCTTGAACCCGAGAGGCGGAAGTTGCAGTGAGCCGAGATCACGCCACTGCACTCCAGTCCAGGTGACAGAGCGAGAGTTATTATAACTGTTATTCTCAAATGTTAGTCTTAAAAAAAAAAAAAAAAAAAAATCAAGTTGTTATCTGATAGGATCAGTGGCAGTTAGAATTTCTCTACTCCAGGTGCAATTTTCCCCTAGCTAAATTGACCTTAATAGAAGACATAAGACTAAGTTTGATTAAAACAAGGAACAAGGATTTCCCCCCCTCCCCTTACAAAAGTGCAATTACGCTCTTTTTAAAAAAAAAAAACCTCTGGGACACATCTAGAACAGTAACTTAACAACCATACCACATTCATCATTCATTCTACACCTATACTAAATGCAAGGCAGGTGTGCTAGGTGAAGGGGAAACCAAGGTGAATTAAGACAGGGTCCCACCCTGATCCTAGGAATCTACTGAGACTAATGGTAAAGGACAGACATAAAGATCATTATAATAATTGCCAAGATTCACTGAGTACTTAGGGCACACAAGGGGGTAAGTGGAGAAGGGGTGAAGCTCATGACAAGGAGTTAGTCAGGTAGGAAAGAAAAGGACAGACCAGAGGGAGGAGACAGCACAAGCCAAGGCAGGCGTTGCCCAAGGCACAGAGTCAAAATTTGGCTGAGAATATGCAATCTGGGGTTGCTGCGCCCTCCCATGTTTAGAGAGCACTGCCATATGCCTGTTTTAAGTGACCCTTCAGCCTTTATTGGACATTCCATGTTTGCTCAATGAATAAGCAACCTTGGGTGATTGATGTGACGGGTCTTAAGGCTCAAGGAAGGGGAGTGACTGGCCTAAAAGCAGAAGCCAGTGAGCCAGGACTGGAAGCCAGGTCCGGCGCCTTTGTTGTCACACTGCACCCCTCCCCCATCGCCTTTCCTTCTCCACTGGGGCTAAGTGAAAACGCTCACTTATCTGCAAAGGGCCCTGAAGTGATATCTCTTCAACAGGCTCTCCTAGGTCAGCGGTCATGTGCTAAGCACCGGATCTATACCCACCATAAGACAGAGCATCCTCTAATGGGTAGTGCTTAAGGTCAAGAGCTGAGAAGCCAGACCACTTCATTTTAAATCCTAGCTCAGCCACATACTCACTGAAACTTCATGAACAACCTGTGTTTCAGTATTCTCATCTATAAAATGGGGATGATAACAGCACTCAGGATTAAATGAACTGACACTTAAAAACTACCCAGAATAGTGCCTGGCATATACCTAGCGCAAAACAAGTATTCATTAAATAAAACCAAACCTAGAATTTCTTCCAAATTCTTCTCTCAGGTACCTTGGTGTTTACCTGTTAAAACATTTGCGGTTTCTAATTGACTAAAATCAACCAAGACTAGAATAGGCTTGCAAATGCAGGGTCTCACGCTACTGCAAGTTCACGAAGAGCCCTACAAGCGGTCTCATAATTTGGTGACTCCATCAAGCCTATGGATGTAATGATCATAGCTAAATTCAATCTCTATTTATTGAGCATCTCAGAGTGTAAAGTAGAACGTAGGGTTTTAGAAAGGTGGGTGGCCGATAAGATTCAGAAGTCTCACTGATTTTTGTTTACTTTAGGATGTGATATACAGCTCCTGATAGCTAGGATTAAGCTCCTAACTTACCTGCTCTTCTGAGATAGAACTTTTTAGATAGGATTACAGTTCTAGAATTATTTGACATATTTATGGAAAAAAGCAGATGCAATTCAGAGGAAAAGGCCAATGTGAAAAGCTCAGTAGTATCTTGTATTTCCAGCTACGTACCTGACAGTCATCCACATCTACTTCAAGGAATACCACGTTGGAATACTTTTCAGAGAGGGACTGGAAAATTTTAAATGAAAAATCCAAAAAGATTTAGAACTAGGTAATGGCAATCAATGTACTCAAGCTTCTTAAATGGAAACTTAATAAAAGTAGAGACTAATTAAAGATCCAAATATTTAGATCTTTGGAGACATAGATCTAAGAGACATAAATTTTCTCTAAATCAAATTTTTCCTAGTATACAACAGTTTGTCATATCAAACTCTGAGGCTGGGATTTCAAATAAGGCCCATGTTTCAATGTGGGAAAAAAAGAACTATTTAAGACAAAATTAACTTCTAAAATTTATTTTCAACGGGCTACATGTATCAAACCTAAATTATTTGTTATACTACTGCTTCTAGACCAATGATCCAGCCAAAGAAACCCCCCCACCAAAACCAAAATCCTTTAACTGTCTTTACTACCTTTATGACCACCAACCCATAAACACAAATCTCTTACAAAGTAGACATTGTTTAATACTCACATGAAAGAAAGGCTTGATCATTTTGCAAGGCCCACACCACGTGGCTGAGAAGTCAACTACTACAAGTTTATCACCTGCGGTGTTCAAGGCTTCCTGAAAAGCAGCCTAACAGCAAAAAAAGCTTATATTAAATAAATAAATATTAAACCTTCAAAAGAAAGACTCGACACAATCACACAAAGTACATTTTGGAGGACCTCCTTTCAGGACCTACTTTTTAGCCAAAAGAAAAAAAAAAAAAAAAACCCAAACAAGCCAAATAAAACTCCGTTTGAAGAAATTCTATATATTGTTGATAGTGTTACTTGATAAGATGAAACAAGATATAATGTGTAGAGCATACTGATATTCATGTCTTCATGACTATTTTATAAAATATTGTGAACTGGCTAATTTCTCTTTCCACCAAACAAAAGGAAAATAAAAATAGATATTTGTACTAAAAATGTTTCCATGTCAAGGCTAGGTATACGGTAGACATTCACGAAACACTTATGGATTATGAAGGGGTCACCTGAAGTCACAAAGGCATAGGATTTTGCAATTGAAACATCACAAGTTACTTAAAAAAAATGGTGGCTTATGCCTGTAATCTTAGCACTTTGGGAGGCTGAGGTGGGCGGATCACTAGGTCAGAAGTTCGAGACCAGCCTGGCCAATATGGTGAAACCCTGTCTCTACTAAAAATACAAAAAAAACTAGCTGGGTGTGGTGGCTCATGCCTGTAGTCCCAGCCACTCAGGAGGCTGAGGCAGGAGAATAGCTTGAACCCAGAAGGTGGAGGTTGCAGTGAGTCAAGATTGTGCCACTGCACTCCATCCTGGGCAATAGAGGGAGACTCCATCTCAAAAAAAAAAAAAAAAAAAAAGCTATGACTTTTGATTAAACTCATTTGTCTATGGTAGACCATACGAAAATCTAAAATTTTTTGAAAAGTCAAGGAAACTAACCTTCCCCAAACCTCAACACTCAGACATCACTGTTGACATAAGCATAATGGGGTTTCCAGAGTTGAGATCACACGTTTACCAACTTTTGATTTTTGCCCTTTATTTTAAAACTACACCCTCATCATTCATTAAATGAAAATTTTAGTTCCTCATGAAGGAAATTTTTCTTAGATATTGTTTTTCATAAGGAATGCTTGTTAAATAAAATTCTTAGTAGAAATGATGAAGAAATCTCTTACCAGTAACTTCCCTGAATTATTTACTATCTAGATACTGTAACCCTGGGAACCGAATATTCTAGTTACCAAGGACTCATTTTTGTTTTGTTTTGTTTTTGAGACAGAATTTCACTTGTTGCCCAGGCTAGAGTGCAAAGGCCTGATCTCAGCTCACTGCAACCTCTGCCCCGGGGGTTCAAGTGATTCTCGTGCCTCAGCCTCCCGAGTAGCTGGGATTACAAGCCTCTGCCACCAGGCCCAGCTAATTTTTATATTTGTAGTAGAGATGGGGTTTTGCCATGTTGACCAGGCTGGTCTTGAACTCCTGACCTGAAGTGATCCACCCGCCTTGGCCTCCCCAGAACAAAGGACTCATTTTAACTACAATTAGTCTGTTAGTGCTGACCAAACCCAAAAACCAAACCAGAGCAATTAAGATAAATCAAAACATAAACATCTATTATCTGAAGTCTAGGTTTTCTTCAAGGAAACAACACTGGTCAAATAGGTTTAATAAAAAATGAACATTTCCCGCCCCTCGCCACCACAAGAGGTCCTGTAAAGAAAGAAATCAAATAAAACACCATAAGATAAAAAACCAAATAAACAAGAAAACACTAATGTGACCTCAGGTAGTAAGTTACTTCTCTAGATTTCTAATTTCTACCTCATGTTTTTGGGAAATTCACAATTGGTGTTCCTGAGAAAGGTAGGACAACACTTCCATAAATTTTTCAGTTATGCAAATCCCTCACCCCCACCCCTAGAGATGGAGACATGGGGAGGGCTGCAGCAGGTACATTAGAAGTGTAGCAATTGTTTTTCCAAATCATCACTGATTGTTCCAGATCAATTTCATTCAAAGCCTTCCCTAATGTGATTTTCAAGAAAGTTAAGCCAAGCATCCTTTACTGCAAGATCCAGGTGAGACAGGAAAAAAGGTCAAGAAATGCCAACGTCTGGAATAGACATTTTTGTTTTTTTTAACATGATTGACCCTCATTGAAAACTTCAGATTACTTTCAAGAGGGAAGGTATTTCAAACATACTCAAGGCTTTTCCAAAACAGTTCTGAATCAAATTTAAACACAAGTACCTAAAATTCTGAAAAGAGGCATGCAACAATAACTTTTAGCCTAAATGAACATGAATTACACCCCAGGTATGTGCAGGCTTCACGTACAAGCTCTCTTCTGATACTTCCAAACAGGTATCAGCTTGAAAATTATTCAAGAGTATATTACTAAGAAGAAATCACAGAAACTAACAGTTACTATTAATAAATGTCTCCATCACTGACACCAGTAATCTGGGGGAAGCAAAACAATGTAGTCGGGGTAAATAGGAGCAGAGTCTAAGATCTCTTTGCTTAAACATACCTACTCTGAAGGTAGTAAGTGTGAATGGTTTCTGAAGTATTTAGCCAAGTGCCTTGTGGATGGGAGTTGAATAAATGGTAGGTGTCATTCTTCTTTTTTTTTTTTTAAAGTTTATTTCTTCCTCATCACATTTACAATCAATTATTCCATTCCTCTCTGAAACAGATCCCAGTCGGCCCTAACGTACTAACAGACTACCTCAGAAACAGAATTGTTCTCAATGACCAATGATGCCAATTTAGCCCATTAGGATGAAAACGTAAGATGTATTCAACATTTACAAATAACAGGCTGGGCGCGGTGGCTAACACCTGTAATCCTAGCACTTCGGGAAGCCGAGGTTGGTGGATCACCTTAAGTCAGGAGTTCGAGACAAACCTGACCAATATCGTGAAACCCCGTCTCTACTAAAAATACAAAATTACCGGGCGTGGCGGCGCATGCCTGTAATCCCAGCTACTCAAGAGGCTGAGGCAAGAGAATCGCTTGAACTCGGGAGGTGGAGGTTGCAGTGGGCCAAGATCAAGCCACTGCACTCCAGCCGGGGCAACAAAAGCAAAACTCCGTCTCAAAAAACAAACTAACAAATAACAATCAAATTAGTGTAACTTTCGATCAATTACTTTGGATTGTTACTTTGAGGATTGATTATCAGGGCCTGTGGGCCCCAGGCTGTAGTGCTTTTTTTAAAGTTCCTGTCACCCTTGTACACCTTTGTCACTGGTAGAAGAGGAAGGTGCCACCATGCTCTGACAACTGGGAGGACTAAACTGTGCTCCAGAAATCTTAATCAACTTTCTGTTTGTAGTAGCTGCATACTGTGACAACTAACATAGACCACTCAAAGGTCTTCTGGCTCCGTGGAGGGGGTTCTCAGCAGTTCGGTTATACTGAGGTTGCCAGACCCTGGAGAACAGAATCCCAGCCCCACTCCCTTCCCCAGGAATGGACTAAAATTTGTCACACAATAGGTGCTTGGAAAAAAGTATATGAAAGACAATTCACTACTAAGGATCTTTTCAACACATGAGGGCTGCTAAAATGAGAATCCCACTAAGAAAATACTGATTAAGAGGAAGATAAAAGACTACAGTGGCAATCAACATACGAGGAAAAAAATACTGAGAGTCAACAATCAAAGGCACAAAAGGATCGGGGACACATTGCAGACACACTTCTGTTTCCGAAGCCCACCCGGCACCAAACAGGTCAGGGCACTCAAGGCGGGCGAGGATCCGCCCTCCCCTGCTTCCCGCGGGTGGGGAGGGGTAATCGCAGGGTAGGCGCTAGCGAGGGGTCTTCTACCGTTCGGGCAGTATCAATTTCCTCCACTCACTTTTCTGACGCTGCATTTAACAAATATTCCTGGAATGGCTACATTAGACACTGCGTGTTAGGCTCTGGGTTTCCCAGTCTAGAAGGTTTTAGGCTTGCAATAACTTTCAAACATGGGAAGTCTGTTTTGCCTTGGGCATTTTTAAGAGGACAAACATCGATCAGGATACCGATAGGTCGGCGAGCAGGCAGCAGGGCGCGGCTGCACCCAGGAGGAACCCGGGCTCCAGCAAAACCCACCGACTGAGGGTGAATCACGGACGGGCAGGGCAGCCGAGGCCCCGGGCCCAACCTTGGGGACTGAGTCATTCCAAAGCCACTGCTGCCGGAAACACGCCCTGAGCCACAGGAGTCCCGTGGGCGCGGCCCGGACCTCACTTCCTCGCGGTCACCTGGGGCCCTCTGGCCTCCTGGCCAGACCTGCACGTGCCAGGGGGTCTCCAGCCGCAATCCGCCTCCTTAGTGCGGATACAGCACGCGTCGCCTTTGGGGCCGGGAATGGGTGGAAGCAGCCGGGGGTCTCCGGCCTAGACCAGCTCCCAAGGGAAATCACTACACCCGCTGCGGGTAGATCACTTCGCATACGGAAAGGCAGCGGCGGCCAGCGACCCGTGCCTTCTGCAAGGGGCCCTCTCTATCCTTGCCTAGGGCCTGAATCTGGATACAGAAGGGGGCTAAGGGCGGACCCCTTCTATTCCCTCACCTTCCTCCAGTCGGGGCTGCCCGGACGGGAGGGTGCAGGAAGGGCAGCGTGGGGGCTCCTCACGCTGCCCGCGCTCTCACATATCCCGGGCGCTCCCCGCGTGCGTGCAACCCCCCGCGGCACAGGGTGCGGGCAACGCTGGATACCGCCACTCCGCCCTCCAGGGGACCCTCGTCCCTCTCTTCCCTTCCACCAGGGCAGGCTCCACCGCCTTGGGCGCGCCCAGGCCGCTGCTTCCCTCAGTCCCAGGCCGAGACGCCGCGTCCCTTTCCCCCGGCGATGCAGAGGGGCGGCCTCTGCATCTCCCGCCACCGCCCTCCCCAGTTACAGAGGCCGCCCGCGGCGCCGGCGCCCCGGCCTTCCCCGGGAGCGCGTACCTTGCTCTCGATCTGCTTCACCATCTTTGCTGCTGGGGTCTGAGGAGCGGCTGTAAGGACCGATGGAAACGGATCCAAAGCACCAGACCGAGCTTGAAGAGTCGCCGCTTGCTCTCCCTTTATAAACGGGCACGCCTGGCGTGCGTGTGGCGGGGGCGCGCGCGCCCGCCCGGACCTCCGCGCCCGCCGCTGCGCCCCGGCCACGCCCCGCCCCTGGAGCCTGCGAGCCGGGATCGGGGCGGGGCTGGCGCAAGCGTGGGGCGGAGCTCCAGGGCCTCGGCTCCTGCGCCTCCAAGCCTAGCTCGCGCCCCAGCTGGAAGTGGGGATCAGCACTGCGCGTGACGGTGGGAGGCAGGGAGACGGACAGTCACCCCCAGAGACACAAGGTCCTTCCCAGGTCACCTGGGGATGCGTCCGCCGCGCCTGAATCGAACGCGCCCACGCTCGAGATGGCGACAGCCCTGGGACCGCCCAGGCAGGGCTGGATTCTTCGAAAAGTCCCGCCACGCCCCGGCCACCCCCAGCCCCGTGAACCTCACAAAGTGCTGAGTAACGGTGACCAGGAAGTTTCTCGGTGTGTACGTCCTTGCCTCCTCTCCAGAATTAACCGTGACCGTTCTTTTCTCTAACCTCCTTCTGTTCTTTCATTTTCACTGCTGAACCCGCTGCTCCAGCTTGACACAGCGGTTTAGTGAGGTAGAAACGACCGGGGGACTGGTTGGGCTCTTGACCATCAGACAGCTGCGTGTGAGATGGAAGTGCCGCTGGTTTGAGCTCTGCAGCTTAGTTACGCAGTTGTGACCCTAGAAAGGTCCTGACCTCCTAGAGTCTCAGTGTTCCCTTCTGTAGAACGGGAATCATGATGGTCTCAATCTCACGGTGGTGTTATTTTGAGGGTTAATAGTGCTTGCAAAGTGATCAGGACCGTGCTTGGCACATAGTAAACACTCCATAGATAGTTCTTATTCGGTGTCTTGCGGGGACTGATTGGGGCTGGCCATCTTATACAGCATTTACAGTGGGACAGCACGCAAATTTGTGTGAGTTTTTTTCTAACGGAGGCAGACTCCTGGAACAGAAGTCGGAGTTTGCATTGATCCAGGAATGCCTGTTGCAGGTTATGTCTGGCAGGGCTGGGGATTGTGGAAGGTGGGTATGTTAGCTGACCTTGTGGCACCAGGAAGGCCTGTCAGCGGCTGAAAGTGGAGGTTGAAAAGCTGCTCACAGGAACGAGAGCCGGAAGGCTGGGAGGGAGAGTCCCAGGTATGTATTTTTAGAGCTGAGCTGTTCCCAATGAAGCTGCAACTAGGTGTGATTGCCTAGGGGTGGTGAAATTGCTGCCTGGCTGCCCCCTAGAACCCCTGGCTTACTTCTTTTGCTCTTTCAGACAGAAGAAGGGAGGAAACCAGAGGTTTTGAACCTATTGTGCAAAGTTTCTAGGGGGCTGAGGAGCACGGAGCATGAATATGGATATAGGCAAGGGACACATTCTAAAGACAGCCCTAGAGGGAGGGAAGACAGACTGCCCTGAATGCAGCAACGTTCCCAAAGAGAGGGAGGTTATTGGGGCAGAGAGGAAGGAGCTGTATGGAGCACCCATAGCAGAATCTATAACCTGCTTTTCTGCTGCTGGGTTTTCAGTTCAGCTGCATCCTAGCTTCCTGGCCTTTATCTGTGTGTTGGTGAATTTGCATAGGTGATGACAACAAATCATTGAGTTACAGGAAGGGGCAATGCAGGCCATCCTCAATGTTCAGTGACTCAGTGAAGGAGGTACTCCCTCTCCCTAACCTCCACAGAACCAACGCAGAGTAGGTGTGGAGGATGGTACAGTTATAAGGAACTGGGAGGCCAGAGTATGTGTTAAGAGTCTGGACTCTGCAATTTGACTCCCTTGTCCTCATCCCTTCATGACTGGGTAACTCTAGGCAAGTCTAAATAGCCTTTTTGTGCCTCAGTTTCCTTATCTGAGAAGTGGGCATAATAATAGCTTGTGCTATTGTAAGGGTTGAGTGAACTAAAATATATGTAAAATGCTTAGAACTGTGCCTGGTGTGTAGTGAATGCTACATGAACTATGATTATAGGCTATTAAATGAATGATGAGATCCATCTGGAATGATGGCAGAGCTAGGGTGGAAAGAGAGACAATAACAGGTGTCAGTCTTAAACGAATTAAGTAATGAAGACAGTAGTAATGAACAGTGGGCTCTCTAACACGAGTCTCAAAGGAAAAGGGCTTTTTTTCCCTGCAAGGAAGAGAGAGAAGTGGGCTGGATCTGGTCCTAAGGAGCAGGTTCCCTGCAGTTGTGGCAAGGAGGTGACGTTCTTTGAGAAGAGTGAGGTACAGGGGAATTATTTGGGACTGCCCAGAGAGGAAGGGTTCATTTGTGCAGAGAAATGTAGAGGCTCTGTGTATTAGTTAGAATTTTCAGTTGCAAGGAGAAATTCTAGCTTAAACTGACGTAAAGCAAAAAGAGAATTAGTAACTCATTACCAAGAACCCCAGGGGCCTAACAGTGTCACAGGGCACCATCTCTCTAGTTTCATTCTCAAGTAGGCACTCTATGTAAGAGTGAAGTAGGCAGCTCCAGACTTAGGTTCCTAGTAGTTTAGTATCTCTGCAGGAAGTGTTCCTCTTCCTTGTTCTTGTACATGTCTGAGAGGCTGACCTTCACTTTCATGGTGGGGAAAGGGATTAGCCTTGATTGAAACTTTGGACTAAGAGTAGGGAAAATCCAGGTGGTTACCAGAAAAATAAGAGATTGCTGCCGGTCCAGCAAAAATGATGTTTTCATGTCACCCAAAAGGGCAGAAACATGTAACAAGGGTGATAGACTGACTTCAGGCCTGGGTCAGCTGAGTCCAGCCTCCACATGGCACTGGAGAACTAGGTCAGCTGTCTTTGTTTGGGTCTCAACTCAAATTTGAAGAAAATGCAGTTGTAGGATTTCTGAAACAAGTTTTTCTCACATCCCAGGTGTCTCTGAGTGGTCTTAACCACCTAATTCATCATAGCCAGAGGTGCTCAATGATACTGCACATTCCTGGACCACACCCAGACAGACATACAGAATCAGGTTTTTAAGGTAGGGCCTTGTAATCTGCATTTTTATTTATTTATTTATTTATTTTCTTTTTCTTTTTTTAATGTTCTAGGGTACATGTGCACAACGTGCAAGTTTGTTACATGTGTATACATGTGCCATGCTGGTGTGCTGCACCCATTAATACTCGTCATTTACATTAGGTATATCTCCTAATGCTATCCCTCCCACCTCCCCCCACCCCACAACAGGCCCTGGTGTGTGATGTTCCCCTTCCTGTGTCCAAGTGATCTCATTGTTCAATTCCCACCTATGAGTGAGAACATGCGGTGTTTGGTTTTCTGTTCTTGCGATAGTTTGCTGAAAATGATGGTTTCCAACTGCATCCATGTCCCTACAAAGGACACGAACTCATCCTTTTTTATGGCTGCATAGTATTCCATGGTGTATATGTGCCGCATTTTCTTAATCCAGTCTGTCATTGATGGACATATGGGTTGGTTCCAAGTCTTTGCTATTGTGAATAGTGCCACAATAAACATATGTGTGCATGTGTCTTTATAGCAGCATGGTAATCTGCATTTTTAAAAGCATCTCAGGTGATTGGGTACACTAAGATTTGATGAGCTTTGCCATGGGATCTTCAGAGGGAGGCCAGCATTAGTTAAGCTTCAAGACTGTGTCTAGCAAGAGAGTTGAGATGGGGACTCAAAATTTTGAGAATGTGTTAAGTGACATAAAATCAGGAGCTGTAAGTACTACAGTAAAAAAAAAAAAAAGTAGAAGGAAAAGGAACAAATTAACCCGGGTGGGACAATCATTAAATGCCAAGCCTAGAGCTGGGTGTGTCATATCATTCCTCTCAATATCCCTTAGGAGATAGACATTATTTTTCCTATTTAACAGAGAAGGAAATTGAGATTCAAAGAGGTCACCTAGTCATATCCAATGTTCACTAATTCTTATACTCTGTCCATGAAGGGCGGAAGTATCAGCACAGTTTTCAAGCCCATCTGCATGTATTAAGTACCCCTCATTTCCCTGGTGAAAAATATCTAACATCCCTTATGCTAATGTGCTGTATATTACATCAAATGTTAACTATTTAGATTGTAAAAATTAATTTACACACAAATATATATCACACTTTCATTGCCAAGTATTTTAATGTAAATTTCAGATAATATAATAACCCCTGTGAATAACCTACCCTGCTCCTTATAGCCCTTAATCTGCTCCAGTAGTCACCCTCACTGCCCCCTTGAGCCCTTTCTCCATGTAGCATGGAACCATCTGGATTCAGCAAGCACCACTGTATTCCCAGATATTTCTTTTAACCGTAAGTTTTGCCCCCTCAGTGTATATCATTGTATGACATACAATGTTCCATGTATGTCACGGCCAGGCAGTAAGGCAAGTGCTTCCCATTGCTGCGTCCAGATTCTTTCTCCTTCCAAAATCCCATGGATTTTTAGAAAGAAAGAAAAAAAAAATTGTTTTCAAAAGAAAAAGGAACTTGACCTTTACACCATACCATAAAATTACTTAAAATTTACCAAGGAACTACTGGAAGAAGACATTAGAGAGAATCTTTGCAACCTTGCAGTAGGCAAATATTTCTTAGGCAGAACACAGAAATCACTGGCTATAAATGAAAAAGTTAATAAATTTGGCTTCTCACAACACACACACACACACACAAATATGTGAGGTGATGCATATGTTAATTAGCTTGATTTAGTGATTCCACATTGTATACATATATCAAAATATGTTGTACACCATCACTATGTACACATTTCACTTGTCAATTAAAAAATAATTTTAAAAAATGGGGCAAGCTAGCAGTCTTGCATCCCCTGTGAAGGGATATATGCTCTAGTAGGTGGATTTTACTTTATATTAAGTATTGTTACAAGTAGTTAGATAGGCATGAGTGAGGCAGGAGAGGGCTCTCCACCCACCCACTAGGAATATCAGGTGATGGTTGGACAATTATCTCACCGCCTCTCTAAAAATGATAATGTGGTAGCCTACCCAGAGCACCAGGGAGGTGATCCACAGCTGTTAACATTAAAGTGTTAAATGAATCCAGATGCCAGGGAGAAGAAACTGCCTGGGCATGTACACTAAGAGACAAAATGGCAAAATATGACATTCCAGGCAGACTCCTCTGGAAAAAGGGAAGAAAGTCTCAGATGGGCATGCATATGACTTCCTAAAAGCACAGTGCATGCTCAATTCCCAAGGGCAAGGGGGCAGGCACTACGCAGGCAAGCAGCCTACCCTGAGGGAAGAATCATGGGAAAGAGGCAAGCCTATAAAGTCCTGAGATCAAGTCGGATTCTTCTGAGGTGGCAAGGATGAAGTTGCTGCAGATGTGTACAGATTTGCTGCTGATAACTCAGGGTAACTTGGATCTCTTCCACTGGCAACAGAATCATCTAAAGAAAATAAAAATAAATAGAATAAATTATAAAAACTAAAAATCTCTGCTCTTTGAAAACCATTGCTTAAAAATAAATGAAAATGAATAAATAAATGTCTCCCAGTCTGTGACTGGGAGAAAGTATGCTCAATACGTACATCTAACAAAGGACCTACATTGAGAATGTATAGGGATCTGTTACAACTCGATAATGGGAAGACAACCAGTAAAAACATGGCAATGGATTTGAACACATACTTCTTAAAAAAATATATATCGAGAGGCCGAGGCAGGAGAATTGCTTGAATGCGGAAGGCGAAGGTTACAGTGAGCTGAGATGGTGCCACTGCGCTCCAGCCTGGGTCTCTGTCTCAAAAGAAAGAGAAGATTTCTAAATGACCAGTAAGCACATAAACAGATGGATTGCTCAACATCGATGGTCATCAGCAAAATTCAAATTAAAACCATAATAAGATACCACTATGCAACCTCCAGGCTGGTAAAATTAAAAAAAAAAAAAAAGAAAAGAAAACACACACAGACACTACAAAATGCTGGCAAGATTGTGGACTACTTGGAAATAATTCATACTTTACTGGTAGGATTATAAAATTGTACACCCACTTTGAAAAATAGTTTGGCAAATTTTGTTTTTTGTTTTTGTTTTTAGTGAAATTAAACACACATTTACCATATGACCTAGTAATTCCACTTCTAGGCATTTCCCCTCCAAAAATTAAAACACATGTATACAAGGACTTGCATGTGAATGTTGGTAGCAGCTTTATTCATAATACTTCTAAACTAAAAACAACCCAAATGTCACCAACAGGTGAAATAATAATAGATGTGATATGTCCATACAATAGAATACTTCTCAGCAACAAAAAGGAACAAAATGCTTATATACACAATAACATGAGTAAATATAAAAAGCACTGCTGAGTGGAAGAAGCCAGACACTAAAGATTGTATGAACTCATTCGTATGAAGTTCTAGAACAGGTAAGTCTATAGTCACAGAAAGTAAATCAATGGTTTCTTGGTGTTGGGGTGGGCGGATTGCAGAAAGACACGGGAAACTTTTTAGTGATTACGTAGGTCTGTACATTTTCTACACCTAAGGAAAAATGCACTAAAAAGAGGTATATTTTATTATGGATACAAATAATACCCTCAATAAAGTTTATTTAAACTGAAAAAATGTGGTCTTTGAATAATCCTGTCTAGGCACAAAAACCATCCATAAAGACAAAGACATATATAAGGCAACAAGGATAAGTTGAAACATTTCAGCAGAGCTCTGACATGGGCCACAAAAATTCTAAGCATGGCTAACTGAAAGTGCATGCAAAAGTTGATAAGCCTTTTCTAGCAATGGTAACCTTCAAATAAGATATAGATGTTAAACACAGACAAGTTAATTGGGTGATCTGCCAAACTTACCTTAAATGCTGAGATGTGGAGAACCACTGAGGGAAGCATAAAAATAAAAAGAACTTGGTGTCCTCTTTGCAAATGAGACATAGCCATTCACATAATGCTTCAAGAGCTACACATAACTAAGAAAGGTAGGGTCAGAATCCTCCTTATATGCTAGAATCAGGTAAAATACAGGGACGTCTGCTCTCATTACTTATACTCAATGTTGTACTACAACTTCTCAAAAGAGCAACTGGGCAAGAAAAATAAGGGAATCCTGGCGGGGCGCATTGGCTCACGCCTGTAATCCTAGCACTTTGGGAGGCCGAGGTGGTTGTATCACTTGAAGCCAGGAGTTTGAGACTAGCCTGGCCAACATGGTGAAACCCCGTCTCTGCCTAGCCACGCTTGGTGGCTCGTGCCTGTAGTCCCAGCTACTCAAGAGGCTGAGGCACGAGAATTGCTTGAACTGGGGAGGTGGGAGGTGGAGGTTGTAGTCAGCCAAGATTTGGCTTCACTGCACTCCAGACTGGGCGTGTCTAAAAACAAAAAAATAAAATCCGATTAAAAAAGGAAATAAAAAGAATCCAGATTGGAAAAGTAGAAGCAAAACTGTCTCTAGTTGCAGATGACATGAGTGAAAGAAGCCAGACACTAAGAATTAAATGAATTCATTTATATGAAGTTCTAGAACAGGTAAGCCTATAGTGACAGAAAGTAAATCAATGGTTTCTTGGTGTATATAGAAGATCTTAAGAAACTTGAAAACTATTAGAACTAATACGTTCAGCAAGGATGCAGGATATAAACTCAGTACGAAAGAATGAATTGTTTTGGTAGAAATTTAATAAAAGAAGTACAAGACTTGTACAGCAAAAGCTATAAAATGTTGTTGAAAGAAATAGAGTTCCTGGGCACAGTGGCTCACGCCTGCAATCCTAGCTTTTTGGGAGGCCAAGGAGAGTAGATTGCTTGAGCTCAGGAGTTTGAGACCAGCCTGAGCAACATGGTGAAACCCTGTCTCTACAAAAGCCTACAAAAATTAGCCAAGGGCAGGCACGTGGCTCATTCCTGTAATTCTAGCACTTTGGGAGGCCAAGGCGGGTGGATTGTCTGAGCTCAGGAGTTCGAGACCAGCCTGGGCAAAATGGTGAAACCCTATCTCTATTAAAATAAAAAAAATTAGCTGGGCGTGGTGTTGTGCATCTGTAGTCCCAGCTACTCAGGAAGCTGAGGTAGGAGAATTGCTTGAACCAGGGAGGTGGAGGTTGCAGTGAGCCAAGATTGCGCCACTGCACTCCAGCCTGGGCGACAGAGCAAGACTCTCAGACTCTGTCTCAAAAAAAAAAAAAAAAGAAAAAAAGAAAAACATTAGCCAAGCATGGTGGTGGGTGCCTGAAGTCCCAGTTGCTAGGGAGGCAGAGGTTGCAGTGAGCCAAGATTGCACCACCGCACTCCAGCCTGGGACCCTGTGAGAGTGAGACCTTGTCTAAAAAAAAAAAGAAAAAAAAAAAAAGAAATTAAAGAGTTAAATAAATGAAAATATATCTCACGTTTATGGACTGGAAGACAATATTGTTAAGATGGCATTACTCTCCAAATTGACTTACAGATTCAACATAATTCTTATCAAAATCCCAGGTGCTTTTTTTTTTTTTTTGCTGAAGTTAACAAGTTGATTCTAAAATTTATATGGAAATGTAAGGGACACAGAATAGCCAAAAACAATCTTGAAGAAGAACGAAGTTGAAGAATTTATACTTCTTGATTTCAACACTTATTACAAAGCTACAGTAATGAAAACAGTATGGTATTAATGCACAACTATTATGTATCCATAAAAATAAAAAGAAACCAAACAACAAAAAATAAACCACAGTATGGTACTAGCATAAGACAGACATAATAGAATTGAGAGTCCAGAAATAAACCCATAAATCTGTAGTCAATTGACCTTAACAAAGGTACAACATCATTCAGTGGGGAAAGCAGAGTCTTTTTCAACAGGTGGTGCTGGGACAACTGTACATACACATGCAAGAGAATGAAATTGAGTCCTGCCTCACACCAGTAACAGAAATTAACTCAAAATGGATTAAAGACCTAAAACTAAAACTTTTTAAAAGGAAATACAGGTGTAAATTTTTATGACCTTGGATTAGGCAGTGATTTCTTAGATATGACACCAAAAGAACAACCATATAAAAAAATAGAATTAGAATTCTTCAAAATAAAAAAAAATTGTGTTCCAAAAGACACCATCAAGAAAATAAAAAGATTGTTTCTGCTGCAGAAAAGTAAAAAAAGGAGTGGGCGCCGTGGCTTATGCCTGTAATCCCAGCACTCTGGGAGGCTGAGGCAGGTGGATCACGAGGTCATGAGTTCAAGACCAGCCTGGCTAACATAGTGAAACCCTGTCTCTACTAAAAATACAAAAATTATCTGGGTATGGTGATGTGCGCCTGTAGTCCTAGCTGCTCAGGAGACTGAGGCAGGAGAATTGCTTGAACCTGGTAGGTGGAGGTTGTGGTGAGCTGACATTGCACCACTGTACTCCAGTCTGGGCAACAGAGTGAGACTCCACCTCAAAAACAAAAACAAAAACAAAAAAAAGAAAATGAAAAAATACCCATGGTGTGGGAGAACATATTTGTAAGTCATATCTGATAAGGGACTTGCATCTAGAATACACAGAGAACTCTTACGATTTAACAATAAAAAGATAACCCATCTTAAAAATAGGCAAAGGATTTGAATAGACATTTATCCAAAGAAGATATACAAATGGACAATAAGCACATGAAAATAAGGTCAACATTAATCATTAGGAAAATGCAAATAAAAACTACAGTGAGATCCTGTACATGTACCCTGGAACTTAAAAGTTGAAGGAAAGAAAAAAAAAATACAATGAAATATTTTGCACTCACTAAGATGGCTATAATAAAAAATACAGACTATAGCAAGTATCGGTAAGGATCTGGAGAAATTAGAGCTCTCATGCATTGCTAGTGGGAATGAAGAATGGTGCAGCTCTGTGGAAAAGAGTTTATGGTTCCTCAATAAGTTAAACACAGTTACCATGTGATCTAACAATTCTGTTCATAGGTATATATCCAACAAAGTTGAACACACGTACACACAAACACTTGCATGTGAGTGTTCATAGGAGCATCATTCTTAACAGCCTTGATAGAAACAACCCAAATGTTTATTAACTAATGAATGGATAACAAAAGGTCATATATTTATATGATGGAATATTATTCAGCCATAAAGTAGAATAAAGTTCCGACATGTGCCACGACATGATGAACCACACAGAAAAGGCCACATTTGTATGAAATGTCCAGAACAGGCAAATCCAGAGAGTCAGTAAATACATTAGCGGTCCAGAAACCTGGGGACGTGAGAATGGGTAGTGACTAGTAATGGTATGGTAGCAGATTCTTTTTGAAGCCTTGAAAATATTCTAGAATTGGGCCGGGTGTTCCTGTAATCCCAGCACTTTGGGAGTGCTCATGCCTGTAATCTAAGCACTCTGGGAGGCCAAGGCGGGCAGATCACAAGGTCAGGAGTTCGAGACCAGCCTGACCAACATGGTGAAACCCCGTCTCTACTAAAAATACAAAAATCAGCCCGGCTAAAAATACAAAAATTACTAAAATACAAAAATACTAAAACTACAAAAAATTAGCCGGGCATGGTGGCACACGCCTGTAATCCCAGCTACTCGGGAGGCTGGGGCAGGAGAATTGCTTGAACCAGGGAGGCAGAGGTTGCGTGGAGCTGAGATCGCGCCACTACACTCCAGCCTGGGCAACAAGGCGAGACTCCATCTAAAAAAAAAAAAAAAAAAAAAAAATCCTAGAATTGGATAGTGGTGATAGTTGCATAACTTTGGGAATATGCTAAAACCTACTGAACTGTTAAAAATAAGGATAAGGATATCTATTCTGCCTTTACCAAAGAGACTCCGTCTCCAAAAAAAAAAAAAAAAAAAAAAAAAAAAAAAAAAAAAAATCTAATGTAAATAAATATGCTTTGCAAATAGTGATGAAAAAGGGAGAGAAAGAGAGAAGAGAAAAGGAAAAGGAAAAAGAAAGAGAAACCTTTCCCATGGAAGCCAGGTGAGACCAGTTCCTTGTAATCATACTTTGGAAACCTTATCACTCCTAAAGGAATGAATACCAAAAGAATATCTTTGCCCAATACCATTAACAACTGGTCTAAAGCCAAGAGACAGCCTGGCTCTGGTCGGGGGACAACTTCCTTATCTATGTCTATTAACCAGTAAATGTATATTTCTAATCTGCTCCTTACCCATATGGGTGTTGGTGTTCTGAATCATTGTGTGGCACTCTATGAACAATGCAACCATGCGCAATTATTCTTATGAACAGACAAACTTTAAGGAAAAGAGACTGATCCCATAAAAGACTTCTTACATGATTGAATCTTTTAGACATAAAAATGTAAAAGTTCCATTGAAATGCATGGTTGTCAAGGATGTCTAACCTTAGAACCATTCAAAAATCACTTGACTGCAAAAAAGTCATTAAATGCTCCAAGTACATTCAAAATTTTTCTTGTTAAAAATTTATTATTATTATTTTTTGAGACAGGGTTTTGCTGTGCTGCTCAGGCTGGAGTGCAGTGGTGCAATCTCGGCTCACTGCAACCTCTGCCTCCCAGGCTGAAGCAATCCTCCTACCTTAACCTCTAGAGTATCTGGGACCACAGGGGCACATCACCGTGTCCGGATAATTTTTGTATTTTTTGTAGAGATTGGATTTCACTATTTGTCCAGGCTGATCTCAAACTCCTGGGCTTAGGAAATCCTCCTGCCTTGGCCTCTTGAAATGCTGGGAATACAGGTGTGTGCCACCAAAATTGTGCCTGGCTATCTCAAAATTGTTCTTGATGTTGGCAACTTTGAGGGTACAGTCAAGGTGGCATATGCCAAGATGTAACATGTTATCATTGGATTTTTATGTTGTATTGGCCTTGAGCTTTTATCATTGTAAATTGGCATGTTGATAAAGCATATGTTCTATCATAACCCTCCTCCTAAGGAAACAGGGCCAGTGCTTAAATAAGAATCTTTATCAGCAAAGGGAAATAGAAGAGACAGCATGATTAAAAAATATAAGTAACTTTTGCCAGATATGAGGTCCTCTTTGCTTTGCTAATAAATGATGCCTTTACTCCAATAAAGCGCTTGGAAAGCCTGATTCATAAAAAGATGCTATAAATTTATTGAGCTAACAAAAGTGTTTCTGAGAGTTCACAATTGGTGGTTTGCAAAAACACTCTCCAGACGAAAAAATTAATGAATATTTAATAGGAAATATAAAGTTTTAATGGCACAAAGGAAGAACTTTTGATCAGTTGAAAGGATTCTAGCTAAAATGACTCTACAAAATCTGATATTATTTGAATTGTGTTTAAACCACCAATTTTGTTCTCCATCACAGCTTAACTTCTATAGTGATCAAACTTGACTGTAGTCAAATAGATAAGAAGCATAAATGCCCTAAAGATAAGGTATTTAAAGTAAAGAGAGGCCCAGTTCAGTGGTTCACGTCTATAAGTAATCCCAGCTCTTTGGGAGGCTGAGGTGGAAGGATCATTTGAGCCTGGGAGGGGGAGGTTGCAGTGAGCTGCAATTGGGCCATTGCACTCCAACCTGGGCAACAGAGCAAGATGCTGAAACTAACAAGCAAATAAATAAATAAAGTAAAGAGAAAGGGGAAAAAATCAGTTTGGCAATTTTCAATCTTGATTTAGCTCTGGGTTGCTCTTCTTTTGATTTTTGGGAAAAAAAAGTTCAAATGTAAGAGCTTTTATATTGATTGATTCATTGTAAACTTCCAAGTCTGGTAACTTTTAAATAATAAAACCAGAAAATTGGCCGGGCACTTTGGCTCATGCCTGTAATGCCAGCACTTTGGGAGGCTGAGGTGGGTGGATCGCTTGAGGTCAGGAGTTCGAGACCAGAATACAAAAATTAGCCAGGTGTGGTGGCAGGCACCTGTAATCCCAGCTACTCAGGAGGTTGAGACAGGAGAATTGCTTGAACCTGGGAGGTGGAGGTTGCAGTGAGCTGAGATCATGCCATTGCACTCCAGCCTGGGCAACAAGAGCAAAACTCCTTCTCAAAAATAAATAAATAAATAAAACCAGAAAATTAAATTTACATATTTAAAGGATCTAGTTTTGTATTTGGTGTAGTTCATGGTGGCTCCTGGCTGGGCACTTAGGTCTCCTCCACATGGCCTTTCACCCTCCAGTAGGTTAGACTGGGCTTATTTTCAGGGAAGTGTTTGAAGAGGGTGAGAATGGAAGCTACAAGCCTTCTTAGGGTCTAAATTTGTAAGTCCTACAATATTACTTCTGCTGTACCTACTGGTCAAAAAAGTCACAAGGCCTGTCCAGTTTCAAGGGATGGGGAAATAGACTACATTTCTTTATTCAAGAAGTATCACAGTTATATTGCAAAGGCACATGCCTATAAATATTAGATGAATCACTGGGACCATCTTTGTAAGCAGTCTACTCTAGTCCTTATTTTCATGGCTCAGGAGACAGCTCTAGCCATAAAGCCCATGTTCTAAGCATCAGGATGGGGGAAGAGAAAAGAAGGGTATTCCCTCTCTCTTTAGTGATATGTCCCAGAAGTTGCACATATTATATCCCTATCACTGATTAAAACTTAAAGGCCAGGCACAGTGGCTCACTCCTGTAACACTTTGGGAGGCCTAGGCAGGTGGATCATGAGGTCAGGAGTTCAAGACCAGCCTGGCCAACATAGTGAAACCACATCTCTACTAAAAATGCAAAAATTACCCAGGTGTGGTGGCAAGCACCTGTAGTCCCAGCTACTCAGGAGGCTGAGTTTGAAGAGTCTCTTGAACCCGGGAGACAGAGGTTGCAGTGAGCTGAGACCACGCCATTGCACTCCAGCCTGGGCAACAGAGTGAGACTCCATCTCAAACAAACACATACACACACACACACACACACACACACACACACACACACACACACACACTTAATTACATGGCCACATCAAGATACAAGAGGCTGGGAAATATAATCTTCGTTCTAGGTAGCCAAGTGCCCAGGTAAAAAGGATGAGTTCTGTGTACTATAGAAAAAGAAGACTAGAATTTGGTGGGGCAAAAACCAATAGTATCTGCCAGACGTAATACATGAATATATTATACTAATTCAACTCCAAAAAATATTTTCACCTAATCCACATTTCTTAATTTCAAATTCCACTACTACCGCCCTGAGTCAGACTGGAACTGCCTTTGCAAAAATTATGCCAGTGAGAGAAATCTAACATACCTGACTTAATCTTGCTTCTAACCTGACAAGATAACTGCCCTTGCTCATTCCTGAGCATAGGCCAAGCTAACTATGGGAGGAATTTAGTTTATAGTTTAACTTTAAAGCAAGGATGATAATAGCTGCTTCCCAAAACTATTCCCCTCCTTGTTTGGGGACTAGAACCACCTTTGTAAAACTAATGGAGTACACAAAATTAGAATTTTGGGAGGGGCCTGAATTCTGTAACACCTATGCATAGTTAAATGATAACCAGTCATGGTTCCTAATGTGCTTGCTGCTCAGGAGTTATGTGGCTGGTGTTCAAAAGATTTCTAACTTTCCTACTTGCCCCTATAGATAACATCACTCTTGTAAAACCCAAAACTGGTGTTGGAGATATTTTTCAGAATTTGCATTCTGATGGAACAAATGATGCCACCTGACTGGTTACCCTCACCCAGGAATGAACTCAGTGCCTATGATTTCATTCCTGACCCAGCCAACCAGCATTTCCCATTTCCTAACCCTCTACCCACCAATCTATCCTTAAAAACCCTAGCCTCTGAGCTCTCAGGGAGGTGGATTTGGGAAACATCTCCTGTCCTCCTGCTCAGCTGCCTTGTGATAATTAAACTCCTTCTCTGCTATCTCAGTATACTGGCTTTATCTATGCGGTGGGCAAGAAGAACCCACTGGGCTTTAACAAGATTATCTCATCTCTTACCTGGACCACAGCCATACTCTGGTAACTCATCTCCCTTCTACTATGTTTGATCCCCTATAAGCCTTTCTTTACACAAGTATATGAAAATCTTCCTATGTCACTCCTCTACTTGAAACCTTTCAATGTTTTTTTCATTGGCTCTGATTAAAACAAATACGTACCATGGCCACAAGACCATGTATGATCTGGTCTGCATCTATCCCATGAACTCATCTCATTCTGCTTTCCACCTGCACTCACTGTATCTCCAGGCATACCAGGCTTCCCTCAGGTCATCTCTCCAAGCACTTTCCCCCTTTCAGGGTGTTAGAAGAGGTAAGTGATCACACCCCAGTCTCCTTTCATGAGTTTGGAATCAACTAGGAAGAAAACACAAGAGTCAGAGATAAAAATATCAGCTTTATTCTTAAAATCACTGGGTTGTAGATGTACAGCTATAATCAGACCTTCTTGGGAGCCAACATTTTCTTGTAGAAATACAAGGACTGAGGAATAGAGTTTCATCTCTATTTACTTCAGGCCTTTTTCTGTTTGTTTGTTTGTTTGCTTTTTGATTTCACAAACTACTAAATACTTCATGTAATAATAAAAAGGGTTGTTTTATGATACCAGGCACGTTGTTAACACAATTCTTTTTTTTATTCTTTTTGAGACAGAGTCTCGCTCTGTCGCCGAAGCTGGAATGATCAGAATCCTGTCATACCAAGTGCTTTTCCCTACCTGCCCCTTTCACATTGCTATCCCCACTATGACCATGTGAGTCTCTAGGGCAAGCTCACTGCAACCTCCACCTTCCAGGTTCAAGTGATTCTCCCACCTCAGCCTCCCAAGTAGCTGGGATTACAGGCGTGGGCTACCATGCCTGACTAATTTTTGTATTTTTGGTAGAGATAGAGTTTCACCATGTTGGCCAGGCTGGTCTTGAACTCCTGACCTCAAGTGATTCACCTGCCTCAGCCTCCCAAAGTACTGGGATTACAGGCATGAGCCACTGCATCTGGCCTTGTTAACACAATTGTTAAACAATTGTGAAGACACCGAGATTTTTCTCTCCTTCAATATCACCTTTGCAATTTATAGGATATTTATCACTTTTGTAATTTACAATGTATTGTAGTGTTATTCACGTTTAGTCATTTTTTCAAGAAACACATTTTGAAATTGTCAGCTTCTCTGGAGAAATATGATTAATGAAAACATAATCTAGCACTGCCCCTCCCTCCCAAGAAAAATGAACAACCAGCAGGTCAATTTAATCCTAAATTGAGGGTGGGGTTTTGTGAAATAACACTTGTTGAACATTAGTATCTAAATTATTCATAGAACCCAAACAGATATGTTTAGCTTTTAACCATTCCTCCTTTCAAAACAAACCATGAGCTCTTAGTGGAAAACATGGTTTGACCACCAAAAACTTAAATATGAAGCAAAAAATGAACTTCAAGGTGAATGAATTCAAAGATAATTTGTCTTGTAAACGCTCTGATTTTGGAACAAATCATGCCCTTCAGGAGAAATGAAAACAATGAAGTGTGGTTCCAGAGCTACTCCTTTTGGTAAAACTTCCCAGGCTGCTTGGGAAGCAAATACAAGAATACTACCTTAGAACAGAATCCTGTTGTACCGAGTGCTTTTCCCTACCTGCTCCTCGCACATTGCTATCCCTACTATGACCATGCGAGTCTCTAGGGCAAGTAGGAGTATTTCCTTTCACAGGGAAGGAGACAGAGACACTCATGTGAAGTGATTGCCTGAAATTATATGCTACCTTAGCAGGGGATCCTAAATAAGACGGCTTAATCATCATCCAGAAGTCTAAGGCCTTGACCCTGCGCCTGGCTGTGACTATTCATTCTGGACAGCCTCATCTTTACACGTGGGGGAAAGTCAATGGTATCAGTTAGAACTCTCTTTTCCAAGACCAGAAACCAAACTGACCTAAACAAGGGGATTTCAAAAAGGGGATTACTGTCTGGCTTCAGTGATGGCTTGACGAAGTAGGTCATGTTACCAAGACCTAGTCTTTCTTTTGTCTTTTTGTTCTACATTCTCTGATTTGTCCTGTTTTCAGCCACGCTTCTTCATTGTGGTAGCAGTTGGTTGCTGTAGTTCCAAACCTAACTTTCTATCACTTCAAATCCAGTGAAAAAAAAGAGCAAAAATGTTTTTTTTTTTCCCAGAAGTCCCAGCCCAAGTTTTATTTGTGTCCCATTGACTCTAATTGAGTGGACCAGTCACTATGTTGCTGGTGACATATGTCACTATGGCCACATGTTGTACCAGACCTTGGTCACTTGCTCCTCCGCTTTGACTAGGCTGGAGGCAATTCTGCAGAATCAAAGATTCTGTAGCAACCTGCATAAAGAGGCTTCAGAGAAACCTGCAAAGGCAGGCTTTGGTTTTACTGTTCCTTTAAACTTTCCCATAGTTTGGGAGCAATACTTTTGTGTAAGGAAATCAAGCTGTGTGAGAAAAGAAGGATGGATGCTGGGTGGAAAAACAGCTCTCCACCCATATATACTGTTCATATTTGAAGTTCTCAGTTGGGAGAATCTTTGCCTCAGATTTGGCTTCTAGAGCCATGTCAGCAGCTCCAGCTGTGAGGAGATGAAGCTGGAAGAGTCTAGAGAGGCTGTGTCCACTCTAGAAGTACCACTCAATCTCAGCAAACCACCTTTATTTTCACTTAATAAGCCACTAGCTCAAGAGACCTACCACTCTCCGGCATGCATGCTAGGTGGCTAATTTCATGATCAAGAACCAACATGTTTCCTTCATGATCTATAGAAGACAGAAGGACGGTATTTCCAGTCTGCCAGCCATTAGTTAATTAAACTGCTTAATCACACCATTCCATGACAACTGGTAAATTAGCATCATCCCTAGATCCACAGGGAATTAAAACCACAAAGATATATTATTCTGGGGAAGTAAGACAGTTAATAGGAAGGCAGGATGATTTAGGAGCCAAAAATATAAACAATGCTTTTCACACTACAGGTTTTCAATGTATTCATAGTCTTAAACTTACGCCTGTAATTTCAAAACTTTGGGAGGCCGAGGCGGGGAGATGGCTTGAGCCCAGGATGTAAGAGACCAGCCTGGGCAACATGGTGAGACCCCTATCTCTATTTATAATATTAATAAGAAAAGAAATGATCTTCTCTTCCTCCAGATATTATGTGTAGTGGTGAGGTCTAGAAATTCCATAGCCATCCTGCTTCCAGCCAGAGATGAAGAATACAGAGAGAAAACAAGGACAGAAAGCATCCTGGTAGTTGCTCAGGTGTGGAGCTGGGACCACTGGATTAAGTTCCCTGAACCCTGTTCTCCATCTGGATATCCAGTTATGTGCATGGGTTCATTTTCATTTGGCTTAAGCCACTTCAAGTTGGGTGTTCTGGTACTTGCAACCAAAACCAACCCAACTAGAAAGAAGATTCATGAATATGTGAAGTGCTTTTGTAACCTTATCATTTGCTGAATTCTGAAAGTTTAGCATAATGTTGTTTTGGTTGAACTAGAAATTATTGATATTATGAAACTGTAAGGCAAAGATTAGTATTTAAATTAATGCAACATAAACAACCGGAGATCTGCTTCATTAGGCCAGAGAAAGCAATTTATGATGACTGCCAGATTCTTGCTCTTTTTGCATGAATGCCTGAAGGATGAGGAGGATGAGAGAGCCTCTCAGGGAGTACCCTCCGAGGACAGAGACATATTTAAATTTTTGGAAAGGCCTACAGTGCAAACATAAACAGGATTTTAGAGAACACTGCCCTCCCTCTGTTTTGCTTCATATGTTGGACAGCTGCTACTTTGGCCTGCCTAGCAACTTTCCCCACTTCCTTGAGAATAGCATTCTGCTTTTCCTTTGTATAACTCTGTCCTTTATGCCCTGCAATCCTGTTGGGACCAGTCACCCAGGTCCCACATCTGCTCTCATCCATTAGCCCCGGAGGTGGGCGTGTGATTTCTCACAGATTTTACATCTCCAGGGCAGTGATGCGAGAGGGAAAATCTTCTTGGGATTATTCCCAAAGGAACTCTCCATGGATCCCTATTCTTGAAATCCCCAGAAATGGAAATACTGGATTTCTCTTCTTGCTGTGTGGCTTCATTCCAGCCAGCCCCTCTAATGGCTTTGCTTAAGGTAGCCAGTGTGAGTTTCTGTCGTATGCCACCAAAGACCTTAGCCCGTACTCCATCAGAACAATCCATGAAAAAAATCAAGCCTTCATGTAGGAGGTACATTTATGTTTTTACTAGATGTGCAAATACAAGTCCGATATAAACCTGTTTATAGTAACTTCTGTCACATACCTAAACTATCATATAATCAATTGTCAACAAAACTTTTTGGGAACCAAAGTGTATTTTGTTTATTTATTTATTTACCAGTTAAGTGACACTTAGTGTGTTGAAGGCATTGTTTATTTGTTTAATCCTCATTACAATCTATTAATGTAAGTACTATACTTATTCCTATTTTACAGATTCTGAAAGTGAAGCACAGAAAGGTTAAGTAATGTGCTCAATGTCACACAGCTAGTAAATTATGGAGCTGTGATTCAAGCTGTGAGAGCCTGACTTCGGTCTGTGTTTTTTATCCATTGTGTAAAACTGCATCATTAGAAGACTGAAACTTAAAATATAAAATCAACTTCTAATAAATAGGATTAGATATATGGAAAAGCAGCTTAACAATAGAATATCTTCCAGGCCAGAAGTCAGAAACAGAGAGGTGTCTGAAGCCCTTGGATTGCAGCTTTCAATTTCTGAGCCAAATAAAACTGCTTAGGATTTCCAGGGGTGAAAAAGAATCCTCATCTAATGAATGAGCAAGCATGAATTAAGTCCAAACACCTGCTACTTTTTTTTTTTCTTTCACTGTTGCCAGGTGATCCATGGTGAGCCTTGGATCAATAAGTAATTATAATTGACATGCTATATAATTAATTATATAATTTCAACTTACTCAGTTTATTTCCAGTAAAACCGTCCCATAAAACTAGGATATTTTAAAGGCTTCCATGGAAAAGGAGAGACTAAAGATCAAAGCCTTTTTTACATTTGACTCAGCTGTGAGTCATATCTTCTACAGTGTAAATTATCTCAGCCCACAATTATTAACTCTAGCAAATGTTATGAAATTATTCCATCATTCCTTCAACTTCATGCAGTTAGTACCAAGTGCCAGCCACACTTCTGGGCACTGAGGATATGGCAGTGAATAAGCAGGTGAAAGTTCCTTCCTTGATGGTACCGATATTCTAGTGGGCAGTTGTAATCCCACCACTGCACAACTCAACAAGCCTGAATGTCTCCAGGCTCCAAATTGTTTCCATTACTATACAGAATGAAAGAATAGATTCATCTGGCCAGACATGGTGGTTCATGTCATGCTTGTAATCTCAGCACTTTGGGAGGCTGAGGTAGGTGGATCACTTGAGGTCAGGAGTTCGAGACCAGCCTGGCCAACATGGTGAAACCTCTTCTTCACTAAAAACATGAGAATTAGTTGGTTGCGGTGGCACATACCTGTAATCCCAGCTACTCGGGAGGCTGAGGCAGGAGAATCACTTGAACCCTGGAGGCAGAGGTTGCAGTGAGTTGAGATGACACCACTGCATTCCAGCCTGGGCGACAGAGAGAGACTTTGTCTAAAAAAAAAAGGAAAAAAGAGAACAGATTCCTCTGACAGCTGTGCTGAGTGTTTGGGGAGACATCAGTTGGTCTGGTCCTTCCAGAGGTGCCAAGGGAGAGGACACTTGGTGGAAGACTGCCTGGCAGAGGCAATAATATCTGCTTGGAGATAATGATGATTGATTGATTGATTGATTGATTGATTTTGAGACTGAGTTTCACTCTTGTTGCCCAGGCTGGAGTGCAATGGCACGATCTCGGCTCACCACAACCTCCGCCTCCCAGGTTCAAGCGATTCTCCTGCCTCAGCCTCCCGAGTAGCTGGGATTACAGGCATATGCCACAACGCCTGGCTAATTTTTGTATTTTTAGTAGAGATGGGGTTTCTCCATGTTGGTCAGGCTGGTCTTGCACTCCCGACCTCGGGTGATCTGCCCGCCTCGGCCTCCCAAAGTTCTGGGATTACAGGCGTGAGCCACTGCGCCCTGCCTGATAATGATGATTTATTATTGCATGTTTAAGATTTCACAGGAACAGACTGTGCCCAAAAGAACTCTCCATGGATCCCAAATTTTGATATAAAATTTATATATGTTAATATACTTAATTCTCACAACAACCTAAGATCTACCACAGTTCATAAATTTACCGACTAATCTATTTTCATATCTTAACTTTTCTGAAACTGAGATGCATCTTACAAGCCATGGTCTCTTATTATTACTGTCAGTAGAGTGGAGGTGCTAATGGAGATACTGGGGGTGTTGCTGTTGGCTGGAGCTGTTCATATTTTCAGCAGTTCAGGTGAATTATGAACATTGCTGATTCGGCATGTGTTGGGTTACTTGTTGTTTATATGTTCCTGGTTCTTGTCTGAAACCTTCTGTTGACACCTGCTGTTCAGATCACCTTGCAGAATGGGTGCCAATGGTGTGGAAGAAAGTCTCCAAGATGGAGCTGGGAGTTAGATGAGGCATGCACACTGGAGCATTTCTCTAGGAAATGCAGCTTCACCAGTCCTGTTGCTGGAACAGATGATGGTTTTGTATGGAAAAAGTCTGAGTAAGCACTGGATTCTAATGTAACAGGATTGTTTTTCTTTATAGTACATGGTGTGTATGGTAATCAAAGGCATCCTAGATTCAATGAAATACAGAACTGTTACCTCACTTTACAGAGGAGGAAGCTGAGCCACTATAATGTGAATTAACTTGCCCCAAACCTCACAGCTTGGGATGACAGAGCCAGGACATAATCCTGAATTGCATGGTTTCAGAGTTCACATACTCAGTAAACCATTGTACTATGCTGCCTGTCAGTATAAATGCAGCTGGTTGAGGGAGGTTACCACAGCCTGATTTACTTATTTAGTGAATCAGTATTCATTGCGTGCCCACCACGTGCCCAATATTGGCATATTATTGGGGACAGGTACAGTGATGAGCAAGAAATTAAAGCCTTGTGGAGTACATAGCTTAATAAAAGGGATTAGGTCTTAATCAAATAACAACAGGAGAGCCAGGCATGGTGGCTCATACCTGTAATCCTAGCACTTTGGAATGCTGAGGTGGGCAGATTGCCTGAGCTCAGGCGTTCTAGACCACCCTGGGAAACATGGTGAAACCCCATCTGTACTAAAATACAAAAAAATTAGCCGGGCGTGGTGGTGCACACCTGTAATCCCAGCTACTCGGGAGGCTGAGGCACAAGAATAGCTTGAACCCGGGAGGTGGAGGTTGCAGTGAGCCAAGATTGCACCATTGCACTCAAGCCTGGGCAACAGAAGGAGACTCTGTCTAAAACAAATAAACAAACAAAAAAACAGGAATAAATGTGAAGTTGCAAATGTGCAGTAAGTGGCAGGAAAGCTACATTGTTCCATTAAAATGTAAAAGCAAGGGGCCCTTTTATAACCTGAGGAGTCATGGAAGTCTTCCTGGAGGAAGAGTCCTTTGGGCTAAAGGTAAATAGTCAAACAGGGTACAGGGAGAAGCACACCATAAGGGGGAAACAGCATATAAAAAAGGCCCTGGGTAGGAAAGAAATTATTGCCTTTCTTTTATTTATTCAACTAAAAGATAGAGACAGGGTCTCACTATGTTGGCCAGGTTAGCCTTGAATTCCTGGCCTCAAGCAATCCTCCCACCTCTGCCTCCCAAAGTGCTAGGATTACAGGCATGAGCCACCATGCCCAACCAAACTTACCACCTTTCCATATTGGAAAGAAGCCAGTGTGGCATGTCTCTGTGTGTGCATGTGGGTGTGTGCGTGCGTGCATGTGTGTAGGTGGGAGTCAGAGGGTTATGAGATGAAGGTAGATAAGTAGATGGAGATAAGATCACATATGGCCCTGTAGCCATGTTAAAGATTATAGTCTCCATCCTGAAAGGAATGGGGGCCTTTTGTACCCCAAAATGAGTCATTGACTATAGATGCTTTTGGAAGCATCATAACCTTTTAGACAAAGCACTCCCATCAGACAAAGGTCATTCTTGGGAGAGCCAGTAGCAGCCAATAGCCACAGTAAGCTGTGGTTGAGAACTTCTACTTGGTACTGGGAATTTAGGGAACATTACACTATCCACTGTGGGAATCATGCTCAGCTTCATGGTTCATGGTGTCCACGAAGTAAAAACCAGCTACTCTGAAGAAGAAGAAGAATTCCTCTTGCTGAAACCAGGATAAATCTCTTCTGTTGTGGTGGGACTTGCAATGTTCTTAGTAATATCCCTAGAGTAGACTCAGGGCTCTTTCTTCCAGTTCTTCTGAGAACAGGGCAATCAGATGCTGTGAGAAGTCACAACTGCCGCAGGTACAGAGCTTTTTTGATCCGTATGTGGCAGATTTGGCTCCCAATGGAATTCACTGACTCCTCACTTCCAGGGGGTAGCCGAGAAGTGAAACTATAAAGTCAGTGGAGGGTATCTTCTCTGTCCCTGCCTCACCTTTCTGGAATCTTAATCACCCTCTCAGCATCCTTTTCTGTCCCTACTTCACTACTACCTTTCTTCCATTTGATCTCCAACTTTAAATTGTTTTCCAGATCTTCCTTCCTTCCTTCCTTCCTTCCTTCCTTCCTTCCTTCCTTCCTTCCTTCCTTCCTTCCTTCCTTCCTTTCTTTCTTTCTTTCTTTCTTTCTTTCTTTCTTTCTTTCTTTCTTTCTTTCTAAAGGAACTTAGCTTTAAAAAAGTGTTAGAGATTTATGGTACACGTAGGATGTTTGCATTTTAAAGACCACTGGGAACTGAGAGTGTTTATCATAGGGAAATGAATAACTATTCATATAATTTAAGGCATCTGGACCCCTTTAAATTATGTAAGATGACTAAGCTCCTCATACAAGCTACATACACAGGGTGATCGAATAAGTAAACAGCAGAGAAAAGTTGGGAAGCTCTAATTCTGCACTCTCACTTTGCATATAGAACAATCCAGGCCATTACTCTTGGCTAATCCTTTTTCCCCTCCCTTCCTGTGTCTTGGTTTTCTCTTCACCAAATAGAGAAAGTGGCAGGGTAGATGGCATTGCTGGGCCCAATCAAAGACAGAGACAAGGATGGAATAATTCTGATATATTCATTTTCCCCAAGGCAGTGATAACCAGTGCAACAGCAATGGCACAACCAACAATGACTGAATGTCTTCTAGCTGTCAAGTTCCTTTCAGTTTCCAAGGCTTGTAAAAAGGAAGATGTCAGTGGATTTTCTGGCAATGAGAGCCAGACCTCAATCTTTCGTTCCTTCTTAGTTTTATCAGCTTGAGTACACATAGAGGCTGACCTAGAATGAGTGCTAAAATGGCTAGAAAAAAAATAGACCACTGTATTCTTTCCTAGACTTACACTTAGCACTGGGGAGAAGCTGGCTCAGTTAAAAATTTACCTTGCAGGCAAAGTAAACTGTCCAAAGCCACAGAGTTCCAAGAAGAGGCTATGGGGCAGGGGTGACATTGTCAGGTGCCAATGAGGACTTTGCTAGGTTTAAGTTATTTTATTATGGAAAACCAAATGTGATGATAGCTGCAGTTAAATTAAGCGAGGAACGAATAAGGACTAAAACTGGAGACTAGCTTCTCCATGGTGAGTGTTCGTTTGCCCGGAGTAGACTATCAATCACTTTGAACTCTTTTCTTGAATGACTGGGCAACCACCATCTATTTTGAGATGTGTTCACAATAGTTGGTGCCTGTGGTTAGGGCATGTATCCAACAGAATGTCTTGGTGGGTAATGTGGGAAGAGGAGTTTTTATGCCAAAATCATCCTTCTCTATTTTAAGAAGTGCCTACTTCTTTATTTCTTTCATTTCTCTTATCTGCCCAAACTCAGTCTATCAATGATTTAGAAAAGACAATTTGCAGTCCACTCGTCACCTACAAAGATTAATTCTTGTTCACACCTTACTCTATGGTGGTTAAATATTGTCAGCACTAAAACACTGAGAATTTTTTTTTTCTTTTTTTGAGACGGAGTTTCGCTTTGTTGTCTAGGCTGGAGTGCAGTGGCACCATCTCGGCTCATTGCAACCTCCGCCTCCTGAGTTTGAGTGATTCTCCTTCCTCAGCATTCCAGGCAGCTGGGATTACAGGCATGTGCCACCATGCCTGGCTAATTTTTGTATTTTTAGTATAGACAAGGTTTCACCATGTTGGTCAGGCTGATCTCGAACTCCTGACCTCTCAAGTGGTCCATTGGCTCACACCTGAAATCCCAGCACTTTGGGAGGCTGAGGCAGGTGGAACACTGAGAATTTTCTAAACTTTGGTCTCTTTGGATGTATATAGGATAACTACTCTTCAGTGTATTTTACACTAGAGGTTTCTGGGAAATATAAAAGAAGTAAAGGGCTGGGTACAGTGGCTCATACTTGTAATCCCAGCACTTTGGGAGGCCAAGGCAGGAGGAGCTGCTAGGCCCAGGAATTCAAGACCAGCCTGGTCAATATGGTCAGACCTCATCTTTAGAAGAGATAAAAAAAGTTAGCCAGGCATGGTGGCATGTCCTAGCCACCCAGGAGGCTGAGGTGAGAGGATTGCTTGAACCCAGGAAGTGGAGGCTGCAGTGAGCTATGATCACACCGTGGCACTCCAACCTGGGAGAGAGAGGGAGACCGTTTCTCAAAAAACAAAAGGAAGTAAAAAACAAATAAAGCAGTTAATATGTTAAGGGAGATTGTAAATCTAACTGGAAAAGTAGAAATGAAAATACAATCATCCTTATCACTATCATCATTACCACTCTTGAACACCTGCTATGGGCAGGGACCATATAAGACACTTCATGTACATTACCTCATTTAATACTCAAAGTGACCTCTTGGAGGTAGCCATTATAACCTGGCTTATAGGTAAGAAGGCTGAGCCCCAGAGAGGTCTTTAGCTTGGCAGTAGCTGAGTCATAACTGCAAACCTAGGTGTGTCCAATTTCACAGCCTGTGATTGACTCTTCCGTTACTGCACTCTGCCCTCACAGGAAAGCTTTAAACTCAAATACAGTGATTAATTATCAGCCTGATTAATAGAGACAGAACCAGTCTCAATATGGAGTAGATTCGCTCCTGGCTGCTGTTGCTGTTTATTCTGTCTGGCTTTGGACTGAGTGTAAGTTCTCACCTTCATAATGCAATCTGTGTGGGAGCAGATTGTAGACTTGTAAAGTATAGGGAAACCATGCAGTGTGTGCGTTGTTATTCTATGTGTTAAAGATAAGATAGAGAATAATGCAGATACCTTTGCTCCTTCCTACAGGACCAGTCTATAGATTATGAGTGTGTTATATTTGAACACATGATCTTTCCCCCTTCCAAACCTGATTTCTAGATAGAAATAGAACTGTACTCACAATCTTAGTTGAAATCCTATGTTATCTCATAGGTCAGTTGGGTGCAGTCATTCATGCAATGATTCATAACCAAATCTTCACTAAGTCCCTGGCAATGTCCTAGGTACCTCACACACAAAGCTGGAATGCCACAGTCTTTGTCTTTAGGAAGCTGAATCTCATTGGAGAAAGGCATAGCATTGCCAGATTTAACAAGTAAAAAAATACAGGACACTCAGGTAATTATTACATGAGACATAGTAAAAAATTATCTCTAGTTTAACTGAAATTTAAATGTAACAAGCACCGTGTATTTTATCTGGCAACTCTTGGCAGTCATAAAAATCCACCACACTCGACAAAAAGATGGCTGCTCTCATGGGTGTGTACATGTCTCTGTAGCTACCCAAGGGAAGGAGCAGTTTTCCCTGCCTGGAAGTGCCAGCTTAGGCTTCATAGCACTGCGTGGGCTGACTAGTAGGAATTACAAGCTTGCTGGGTCATCTTGAAGGATGATTAAGATTTGACAGGCAGAGATAGGGGAAGAAAGTTCCAGACACAGGGAAGACCACAGAGTTTGGAAATAATGCCCAGAGTGTGTGGGCAATGGGAGGAGGGAAAAAATGAATGTGAGGGCCAGGTCATGAAGGGATTTGGCAGGAAGGTGAATCATTCAAAATTTCTTTCTGCCATCAATAGGAAACCATCCAAACAATGCCTTTTCTTTTCTCCTTTCTCCTATTCTCTCTCCTCTCTCCTCTCTCCTTTTTTCTCCTCTCTCCTCTCTTCTCTTCTCTTTTCTTTCTTTCAGTTTTTTTCTTGTTGCCCAGGTGCAATGGCACAATCTCAGCTCACTGCAACCTCCACCTCCCAAGTTCAAGCAATTCTCCTGCCTCAGCCTCCCAAGTAGCTGGGATTACAGGCATGTGCCACCAAGCCCAGCTAATTTTTGTACTTTTAGCAGAGACGGGGTTTCACTATGTTGACCAGGCTGGTCTTGAACTCCTGACCTTAGGTGATCCGCCTACCTCAGCCTCCCAAAGTGCTGAGATTACAGGCGTGAACCACTGCGCTCGGTCTCTTATTTTTATTTTTATTGTATTTCTTCAAACTTCAGCTAAGCAGATTTCACAAAATGTGGGCCATGGACTATTGTTACTGTTGGAGGTAATTTCAGGTAAATTTTGGTGATTTAGGGTAGTCTGGGGAATGTAGAGTTAAATCACCTTGATTTACCCAGGGAGAAGATTAATTTATTTAAAAAAAATTTGAAAGTCTTAATTTTATTTCTATGTGTACACTTTTTAAAAATTAAGACTTTAGTTTTTAGAAAAGTCTTAGTAAGTTTGCAGAAAAATTGAGGAGAAAGTAAAGAGAGTTCCCATATAGACCCCTCTTGAATCCTTTTAATTCTCTTCCAAGGTCAGGCTTGGTAGCGCGTGCCTGTAATCCCAGCTACACAGGTAGCTGAGGCACTAGAATCGCTGGAACCTTGGAAGCAGAAAGTTTAGTGAGCTGAGATCATGCCACCACACTCCAGCCTGCGTGACAGAGCAAGACTGTCTCAAAAAAAAAAAAAAAAAAGCTGGGCATGGTGGTTCGTGCCTGTAATTCTAGCACTTCGGGAGGCTGAGGCGGGAGGATCACCCGAGGTCAGGAGTTCGAGACCACCTTGGCCAACATGGTAAACCTGTCTCTACTAAAAATACAAAAAATTAGCCGGGTGTGGTGGTGCATACATGTAATCCCAGCTACTCAGGAGGCTGAGGCAGGGGAATCGCTTGAGCCAGGGAGGCAGAGTTTGCAGTGAGCGGAGATCATGCCACCGCACTGCAGCCTGGGTGACAGAGTGAGACTCCGTCTCAGGAAAAAAAAAAAAAAATCATCTTTCAATACTGATTGATTACTCAAGAAGAAAGTCTTAGTTGGTGCTGTTTTATCTTTAACATCTCTCTGATAATTGCTTATCCTACTGAAGGGCGCCAGGGAGGGAAAGAAAGAGAGAGGGAAGTAGAGAGGGAAGAAAAGAGAGAGAATGAACACTTACGTTTTGAGTCTTTGACAAGCCACATATCAAGTTAGAATTGAAAAAAAAGTCATTTTGTTTTCAGTGCACTCATGTTTGAAGTTTTCTTCGACTTCTGAGAGCAACACTCATTTTCTCCTGAAGGCGTGGTGATAAAAACTTTCATTGTAAAATAAATCTATTCATATACAAAAAGTGAATAGGTGAAGTAAATGATGATAGAGGTGACTTGCTGATGACTAAAGCTTGAAGAGTTAAGGGCTAAGGAATTCTGGCAGAGGTTGCATTCTTACCTCATGGTAAATTGCCATCTGATCTTTCCAGGGTTGACGGAATTTTCTGGAGAAAAGCCCCACCTTCTTTAGTAAGAAGGAATAAAGATCGCCCCAGGGGAGCAGTGGCTTTATAAAAATACTGTACTGTATATTGCTTAAACCTTCTTTCCTTGGCTCCTCTTCTCTGCCCTCTCATCCCCATCCAGTCTTTTCCCTTTTTAAAAATTTTATATTATTATTTTTATTATTATTTTGAGAAAGTATTTCACAACTGTCACCCAGGCTGGAGTGCAGTGGCACAATCACAGCTCACCGCAACCTCTACCTCCTGGCTCAAGCGATCCTTCTGCCTCAGCCTCCCAAGTAGTTGGGATTACAGGCACATGCCACGACACCCAGCTAATTTTTGTATTTTTTGTAGAGACGAGGTCTCACTATGTTGCCCAGGCTGGTCTTGAACTCCTGGGCTCAAGTGATCCACCCACCTTGGCCTCCCACAGTACTGGGATGACAGGTATGAGCCACCATGTCTGGCCAGTCTTTTCTGTAAAGCCCTGATGAGGAATATTAAAATGAATGCTTCCTTTTAAGAGGACACCTAATGTGAACGACAACAATGGCAGGAAGACAGGCTCAGGATTTTTTTTAAGAGTGAGCACGCATAATACATTAAACATCTATCAGTGGCACACACAGATTTTCAGGAACACTCCTGGGAGTGGGGAATATGCTAGCCAAGGCAATTTCTCTGAAATCCATTTCCTGTATCCTAGGGCACACGGAGCCAAGGGTGACACCAATAAAAGGATCGACTGAGGCAGTACATTTTCTTTGCTTTGAGAGAGTCTTTGTCGTATTAGTGTATCATGCTTTTAATTTTCTCTAGCATACCTGGGTTCACATCTACACTCAACCATTTACTGGCTGTGTGACCTTGGACAAGCTACCTCAACCTCTAAACTTCTGTGCCTGTATAATGAGAAAAGTATTACTGATCTCTGGAGTTCAAGACCAGCCTGGGCAACATGGCAAAACCCCATCTCTACTAAAAAGATAAAAATATTACCCAGAAGTGGTGTTGCATGCCTGTAGTCCCAGCTACTCGGGAGGCTGAGGTGGGAAGATTGCTTCAGCCTGGGCCTGGTCAACATGCTGAAACCCCATCTCTACTAAAAATACAAAAAAATCAACCAGATGTGGTGGCTAATACAGATACATGCCTGTAGTCCCAGCCACCCAGGAGGCTGAGGTGGGAAGATTGCTTCAGCACGGGAGGCAAAGGTTGCACCACTGTACTCCAGCCTGGGCAACGGAGTGAGACTCTGTCTCAAAAAAACCCCAAAAACCAAAAAAGTATTACTGATCTCATAGGGTTGTGTAAGGAATAAATGAAGTTGTGTTCGTGTGTGCGCGTCCCTTTTGGGGAAGGAAAAGTTACTGAGTAAATGGTGGATAACTGGAATTGCATCTGTTACAAAAGTAACTTGTGGTGACTTCAACTATATGAAGAGAGAGAAAATAATATAAACACCTCCTACTCCCAGCCACACACACATACTGGGAAATTAGTTTGTTTGCCCAGCTGGGTACCATCTCACTGCACAGAACCGATTCTAGTATTTTCAATTAATATTTGTGGAACAATACGGCCCTAGACACAAGCCAACTACTCCATCTGGTCCTCCATCAAGGAAATGATGATGGGTTTCAGTGCAGAAGAGCAAAAATGACCATGTGGACCTCACTGGGACACAGGACTGACTGTACTTTATGGAGGATCTTGACTGATGTTACTTTTTTTCACCCTCTATCTTTAGATCCTAGCCTTGTGTAAGATGCAACTCTATTAAAGAAATCTTACTAACCCCGGTAAGAGTTTTTTAGTTGTTTTTCTGGCTGTTTATTTGGGATTCTTGAGCCTCATTGTTTATCAAAGGGTTACAAATTGTTTTTGTCTTTATTCTTTTGTTTTAATGCCTCATTGATATTTTTAATCAGTCCTTTGGTGTACTTCACCAGGGTTGCTCAAAAGTGAGTGTGCATCAGAATCATCTCCATTTTCCTTGCATGTGTCCTCTGCCTCCACTTCCAACAGCTTCTGATTAGGGGCATCTGGAGTGGGGTCTGACATGTGCATTTCTAACATATTCCCAGGTGATGCTAACACTCCTGGTCCCAAACCTTCACTTTGAGAATCCCTGAACTAGGTTATGGATAAAGATGGCCTAATGAAGTGATGCCCCTACCACAGTGACTTTCAAACTTGACTACCAGAACCCACATTATTATAGTTGGTGCACTCTGATTTTTTTTTTTTTTTTGAGACAAGGTTTCACTCTGTCACCCAGGCTGGAGTGCAGTGACACAATCTCTGCTCGCTTCAACCTCTGCCTCCTAGGCTGAAGCAATTCTTTTACCTCAGCTTCCTGAGTATCTGGAACTACAGGCTTACGCCACCATGCCTGGCTAAATTTTTTTTTTTATTTTTAGTAGAGACAGGTTTTGACATGTTGCCCAGGCTGATCTTGAACTCCTAGGCTCAAGTGATGCGTCTGCCTCAGCCTCCCAAAGTGCTGGGATTATAGGCGTGAGCCGCTACACATAGCCTCAGATGTTTTTTTTGTTTGTTGGATTTTAAGAAAATGCTGACCCACTGGTTGCATTTGATGAGCCATTATTGGGTCATGTTCCAGCATGAAAATACTGTTAGTGTTTGATAAATAAAAATTGCACTGGTAAAAATGCATGACTCTTCATTAGACAACAGGCAAAAATTAAGTTACATCTCTCTTTTCCTATTACAATAGAAGGACCGTTATAAAAACACGGATCCTTCTACTTGTAAGCAAGTGAAGTCACATCGAGACTTTGGCTGCTGAAAGTGAGATGGAGAAGCCTTTGGTTTCCAGAGAATTCTCTTGGATTCTGACATATGGCTTGTTTTATTGTTCCAATGTAAGGCAGAACTGAAATAATAGTGAAGAAAACTGAACATCCGCCTGCTCCAACATGTAGAGAGACGCTACAGAACGTAAAATGCCTGCGCTGCCAAAGGGATTCCGTGTGACATCTGCCACATGTACGCGTGAAATTCATTCTCCATCCTCTTCTTCTCCTCTAAAGACATTTTCACAGCTGCTCTTTCCAGAGGGCCTGTGACTTGTGAGTGTTGGCTTGGGTTTACAGGTGGTTTTTGATTTTCATTTGTCCAACTTGCACATATTACACGTTGACATTAAACCTTCATGCACATAATTTGGCCTTTCTGTTGTCACTGGCTATGTAATGATTTTCCAGCCATCCTCACTACAGTGGCCTGTGCTCTGAAATGGTGGGGCCTGAGCCAAGATGCCAGGCATATTCAGTCACTTTTACTAATACTAGTGCTGCTCTAGGTCCAGGGGCCTTGTTTTAGTCCACATCTCCTTGGTCACATTCTTTGCCCTTCAGCAGCCTCACTCTCTAGAGTGAGCTAGCTCCAGGCTTCCATCCTTGGCATGGAAATCTTGTCTGGCCCCACTTCCGTCTGGTTCTCACTCCCGTATCACCTGGGCTTGGAAGTATGGCATGCATGGGGAATGGGTAAGGAGTGATAGGCTGCTTTGGTGGAGTGAAGAACACACTTCATTTGTCCTACTGAATGGACCCATCACGTCGGGGCCCAAATATTTAAAGATTATAGGCTGTAGAGTTTTCCACTCCTGTCTCTGGCAACATCAGGTTTGTGGGAAAGAGAAAGGGCCTCAAAAGCAGTGCACAGTCTCCTCATCCCTGAAGGTTTCCATCTGCCTCACCGGGCAGAGGTCTGGACTGAAAATGCACAATGCATAAGCAACAATACTTATGATCTTTACTTGAAAAACTTTCTCGGAAGCAAAATGCTTGTTGTGTGTGTGTGTGTGTGTGTGTGTGTGTGTGTGTGTATGTATGTGTGTGTGTGTGTGTGTGTGTTTGAAGAGATGGGTCTTTCTATGTCACCCAGACTGGAGTGTAGTGGTTATTCACAGACACGATTGTAGTGCCTTGAACTCCTGACCTCAAGCAATCCTCCCTCCTCAGCCTCCTGAGTAGCTGGGCCTACAGATGCACACCACTGTGTATGGCCAAAATACTCTTGCAATGTCTAAGTATGAGTTTGTTTGACTTTGAGAACTGCGATTTTCAAAAATGCCCCCTCATTCTTAAGATCTCAGGTCTACAGTTATTTCATCAGGAAGCCATCTCTGACTTCTGGCAAGTTCAAATTTCCTTTCCTTAGGACATGCTCACAAAGCACGAGTGCTTCTCCTTCATAGCACATCTCCTTACAAATGCATTTTTTTAAAAAGTGAACTTTATTTGGATTTTTTAAAAAATTATTTATTTATTTATTTTTGAGACAGAGTCTTGCTCTATTGCCCATGCTGTAGTGCAGTGGTGTGACCTCAGCTCAGTGAAGCCTCTGCCTCCCGGGTTCAAGCGATTCTCCTACTTCAGCCTCCTGAGTAGCTGGGACTAAAAGCACGTGCCACCACGCCCAAATTTTGTTTTGCATTTTTTTTTTTTTTTTTTTTTTTTAGTAGAGATGGGGTTTTGCCATGTTGGCCAGGCTGCTCTCAAACTCCTGACCTCAGATGATACACCCACCTCAGCGTCCCAAAGTGTTGGGATTACAGGTGTGAGCCACTGCGCCCAGCCTGGATTTATTTTTAAAAAGTTGCAGAGATGGTAGAGAGTATCTGTATGTTCCTCACTCAGTCTCTTGATATTAACATTTTTTTTTCTTGAGGCAGGGTCTTGCTCTGTTGTCCAGGCTGGAGTACAGTGGCATGATCTTGGCTCACTGCAGCCTCGACCTCCTAGTCTCAAGCAATCCTCCCACCTCAGCCTCCTGAGTAGCTGGGACTACATGTGCATGCCACCACACTTCCCTAGTTTTTGTATATTTTTGTAGAGATGGGGTTTTGCCATGTTGCCCAGGCTGGTCTTGAACTCCTTAGCTCAGGTGATCCACCTGCATTTTGCCCAGGCTTGTCTTGAACTCCTTAGCTCAGGCGATCCACCTGCCTTGGCCTCCCAAAGTGCTGGAATTATAGGCGTGAGTCACTGTGCCTGGCCCTGATGTTAGCATCTTAACTTACCATGTTGTATTTGTCAAAACTAAGAAACCAACATTGTTACATTACATTAGACTAAACTCCAGACTTTATTTGCATTTTAAGTGTCCTTTCTTGTTTTAGGCTCCAATCCGGGTACCAAGTCTTCTTGGTCTTCTCCTCTGGTCTGTGAGCTGGTCTGGATACTGGGGAATTAGAGAGCAGTAAGAAGACATGCTCCTGCCCTGTGGGAGTGTCTCAGTCTAAATGCCCTAAAGGAAAGGATAGCCAACTCAAAATTAAACACAGATTAAGAGACATGTTACCTGTGCTCCCTGCTGGAGTTTTCATTTTGTTTTTCCTTTCTGTAGTGGAAGTAAACACTGATTAAGTGATTCTTGGATTTCAAGGAACTAAGATCTATTTGTTTATCATTTAGAATAAGCCAAACTGCCTTTTAGTGACAGCTTGCTTAAGGATTTGAGTTCCCTAAATTTAATCTTCTGCTATTTGGCTAACATTGAATGGGAAGATCAAGGAGCCTAAATATAGTTGTCCATATTGTGATTAGTTTCACGACTCCCAGGACACCAAAATCTGTGGGTGTTCAAGTCTCTAACCTAAAATGGCATAGTATTTGCCGAAAACCTGTGCATATCCTGCTATATAGTTTACATAATCTCTAGATTACTTATGGTACCTAATACAATGTAAATGGTATGTAAATAGTTGTCATACTGTATTGTTTTTTTATTTATGTATTTTTTATTGTCATTTTAAAATTCTTTTTCTGAATGTTTTTGATTCATGGTTGGTTCAATCCACAGATGCGGAACCTGCAGATGCAGATGGCCGACTATACTCGGTTTTCCATGAATACTGGGACAAGTTGGAAGGGAAATGTGTCCTAAATCAAAAGTTCTTCAGCCTTAAATGGGATTGATTCTAGAAAAGAAAGGAAACCTTCGTTTGTCCCATTAAGATCATTCATCTTCTCAACCTGGTCCACTTCCAAGAGGATGGAGAAGAAGCAAGAATCCGGTGAACAGCTTCAAACGTCGGGGACAAATTTCTTTTTTATTTTTTTTCCTTTTTTTTTGCAACCCATTCAGATTTTTACTGGACATTCATGGCAGAAAGAGGCGATGTGCGTCCAACCGCGTGGCACAGCCCATCCGCTGCCCAGTGCCGCTGAGGCGCACAGAACCATTCTCTGCAGTGGCCCTTGTCGGCGCCGGGCCCTCACCCGCGCCGGGGCCCTCATCCACAGCACTGCACCTTCTTTGTAGAAGCAGAACCCGAGACTCAGAGCGCAGCTCGCCCTGATAACTGTGTTCCCAGCAGGCAGGCCCTCTAGAAGATGGGGGAAATGACACATTCCTGTCCCTCAGACCCAGACACAAGCCACAGTCACCCTTCCCAAGGGCATCCACGGCCTGTGGGACCCGGCTCCATTCAGCAGAGCCTCAGTGCTTGGGTCATCTCTACAACCCAGGGTCACAGCCCACGTGGCCCTGCCCATAGTCCCCCCACTGTCCACGCACTGCCCAGGGAACCAGCAGCAAATAGGTGGAAGAACCATCCAGTGCCTGCTGCCCAGGGCTGCAGAAGCAAGGAGGAGCCAGGGACCACCACCAGGCAAGTGAGACCCAGTCCCGCTTCCACGTGGGCAAAGCTGCCGCCACCCTGGCCTGTCCAGGGCGGCCGCAGAGGCCCCACTTTGTCCTGCAAAGGAGGGAGCCTGTGGCGCTCCCGGCTTTGCCAGATGCTCCTGCCCGGTCTCCCACCAGGTGCCTGGTCGGTGGTAGGGGACAAATTTCTAACCAGCAGGTACCTACAGGAAATATAGGAAACCTCGGAATGTAATTCTTTTAGGAAATACATCTCTCCTAATTGGCCACCAGCACCTTTTCATTTGTCCTCTTGAATAGTAAAAGTCAAATTCCAGAGGCAACTAATCAATTTCCCACCCCATTCCTTAAAAAGGCTCTTGGCCCGGTGTGGTGGCTCAGGCCTGTAATCCCAGCACTTTGGGAGGCCGAGGCGGGCAGATCACGAAGTCAGAAGATCGAGACCATCCTGGCTAACACGGTGAAACCTCATCTCTACTAAAAATATGAAAAATTAGCCGGGCATGGTGGCGGGTGCCTGTAGTCCCAGCTACTGGGGGGCTGAGGCAGGAGAATGGCGTGAACCGGGAGGCGGAGCTTGCAGTGAGCCAAGATCGCGACAGAGCAAGACTCCGTCTCAAAAAAAAAAATAAAAAAAAGGTTCTTGTTAAGGTTGCCAGTGACCTCCATGTTGCTCAAGCTAATGGCCAATTCTTACTCTGCATTGCACTTGATCCATTGTTTGGTATAGCTGGTCAATCCCTCTTCCTCTGTACCCTTTCTATACTCGGCTTCTAGGACACTACACTCTTATTTTCTTCCTACCTCACTTGTCATGAATTCTCAGTCTTCTTTGTAGGTTATTCTCTTCTTCCCACCCTCATAATGTGGAAGTGTCCAGGATCCTTTATCCTCATCTCAATCTATATGCACTCCCTTGAAGGTCATATTCAGTCTCAGTGATTTTAAAAGATTTCTGTGCTGACTACTTCTAAATTTATATCCCCAGCCGGGTCGGTGGCTTACGCCTGTAATCCCAATTCTCTGGGAGGCTGAGGCGGGTGGATCACTTAAGGTCAGGGTTTCCAGACCAGCTTGGCTAACGTGGTGAAACTCCATCTCTACTAAAAATACAAAAAGAAGCCGAGTGTGGTGGTGTGCATCTGGAATCCCAGCTACTTGGGAGACTGAGGCAGGAGAATCGCTAGAACCTGGGAGGTGGAGGTTGCAGTGAGCTGAGATTGTGCCATTGTGCGCCAGCCTGGGTGACAGAGCGGGACTCCAACTCAAAATAAATAAATAAATAAAAATTTATATCCCTAACCCAGGCTTCTCTCCTGCACTGCAGATGTATATATTCTACAGCTTACTCACTGACAGCACTTGGATGCCTAGTAGATGCCTCAAACTTAACATTTCCAAACCTGAACCCTGATCTTCCCCTAGAAACCTGCTCCACCCTCAGCCATCTCTGTCAGAGTGGTTGGCAACTCCACCTTTCAGAGTGCTCAGGAAAATCTTTGGTACTGTTCCTCTTTCTTTCTCTCAGGCCCCATATACAAACCATCAGGAAATCTAATCCCAATTTATTTATATGTATAAAAAATCCATTTCTCACCACCTCTGCTATTACCATCTTGGTCTCAGTTCCTTTTTTTTTTTTTTTTTTTTTTTTGAGACAGAGTCTTGCTCTGTTGCCCAGGCTGGAGTGCAGTGGCACTGTTTTGGCTCACTGAAACCTCTGTCACCCAAGTTCAAGCAATTCTAGTGTCTCAGCCTTCCAAGTAGCTGGGAGTACAGGTGTGTGTCACCACGCCTGGCTAATTTTGGATTTTTAGTAGAGACGGGGGCTTCACCATGTTGGCCAGGCTGGTCTTGAACTCCTGACCTCAAGTGATTCATCTGCCTCGGCCTCCCAAGTGCTGGGATTACAGGTGTGAGCCACTGTGCCTGGCCAGCTCCATTGATTTTTACCTGAGTTACTGAAACAGGCTCCTCCTGGTTTTCCCTTTGTCCTCCTGGACCAATGTCCCTCTGCTCAAAACTTCACCAGCCCCCATTCTGACATAGAATAAAAGCAAAGTTCTGACGATGTCCTGCAAAACCCTATATGATCTAGTCTTTTGAGATACTTCTGTGACCACCTCTCCCAGCCCTGTTTTCCTCACTCCTGCTTCGGCCAGCCCTCCTTGCTGTTTGTCACCGGCCGACTTGTCACGTTTTATTATAATCTATTCTTTACCTACTTATTACTTTCTGTCTTTTTTCACTAGACTGTAAGCTCCTTAAGGTAGAGGATCTTCATTTTTCTTCACGGTTATATCCTTTCTCACACACACCAGGTACGCTCTGTCTTGGAGTCTTTGTTCCAGCTGCTCCTTTTGCTTCAATTTCTATTCTCTCCACAGAGTTTGGCTAATTTCCTTACCTCCTCAAAACCTTTGCTTAAGTCTTACCTTCCCACTTGTAACCACCCAACAGGTTCTCCTTGCCCGCTGCCTAGACAGAGCTGATTTATCAAGACAGGACAATTGCAATAAAGAGTGTAATTCACACAGAGCCAGCTGTACAGGGGACTGGAGTTTTATTATTACTCAAATCGGTCTCACCAACAATTGGGGGATGGGGTTTTTAAGGATATTTTGGTGGGTAGGGGTCAGTGAGTTGAGAGTGCTGATTGGTTGGGTCAGAAATGAAATCAGAGAGAATTGAAGCTGTCCTCTTGCATTGAGTCAGTTCCTGGGTGGGGGCCACGAGACTAGATGAGCTAGTTTATCAATCCGGGTGGTGCCAACTGATCCATCAAGTGCAGGGACTGCAAAACATCTCAAGCACTGACCTTAGGCTTTACAATAGTGATGTTATCCCCAGGAGCAATTTGAGGAGGATCAGAATCTTGTGGCCTCTAGCTGCATGACTCCTAAACCTAATTTCTAATCTTGTGGCTAACTTGTTAGTCCCGCAAAGGCAGACTAGTCCCCAGGCAGGAAAAGCGTTTGTTTTGGGAAAGGGATATTATGTCTTTGTTTCAAAGTTAAACTATAAATTATGTTTCTTCCAAAGTTAGTTTGGCCTACTCCCAGGAATGAACAAGGACAACTTGGAGGTTAGAAGCAAGATGGAGTCAGTTAGGTCAGATCTCTTTCACTGTATCACGGTAATAATCTTCACAGTTATAATTTTGCAACAGTGGTTTCACACTGAGGCCAACTGACATCTTATTTACCTGCTTCTTTCACCCCCTATTCCTGATCCTCCTTATCCCATCTTATGTTTTCATTTGTTTTGCAGGACTTGTCATCTTTTATCATAATCTGCTCTTACTTATTATTTTCCGTCTTTTTTCACTAGACTGTAAGCTCCTTAAGGTAGAGGATCTTTGTTTATTTTTTCACTGTTATATCCTAAGAACTTTGATCGATGCCTGTTACATAATAGATGTTAAATATATGTTTACTGACTAAATGAATTAATCAAAACTGACCTGTCACATATACTGTATCTTCAAAAATTTGCTCTATATTCTTTAAGCAAAACCACTACACTGTTAAAACTCATTCCTCCTCTACAAGAGACAGGAATCAGGAGAGGCTAGAGAGACTGAAGAGGTCTTTTGGAGAAAAGAGACATTTTTGAGTCTTCTTGAATCACCCAGTGTAGATGGCTACATATAGGAGTAACATTACGGTGCTATCGTAGCAGTATCTCAAGTGACTACTCCATCATTTACTAGCTGCAGAGAACTTAGACAAATTCTAAATCTTAGTTTCCTCAATCATGATAATATCAATTTCAGTCATTGTGAGACTTAGATGAGCAATCTAGATTGAGTCTGAGGTATATGGCTTGGTGCAGTGCTTGACATATAGCATGCTTAGAAGAAGAATGAACACTATTCTGCACAGAACCTTAATGGACATTGAATCTACAGCTCAGAGATGGGAAATGAAGGTCCAGAGACATGGGAAATGCATGTCTGTTTGTTTCAGTTTCCCAGGGTTGCTTGGGAGCCTTGAGAACACTACTGCCTAAGCAGAGTGCTCAAGTGGCGGTGTCTTCAGGAGCACCTTCTGCCTTTGCTGTATACACCAAGAATTAAGACTTCCCAGGTGGCGACAGTTCTGAGCTGGGCTAGCCTCAGGAAGACCTCCAAAGTGCTATTCAGAATATTAACGCATGGAGAAGGCCAACTGCCTTAGTCCACTGTTTTTTCTGGAGAGGAGTAGTTCTATCCAGGTATGTTGTCTGGAACTGTTCTTCCCCTTTCTCATTGGAAAGGATGTATGATTGGGGCTCAGTCATACAAATGTAGCGTGGGAAGTGATTCTGTTCCTCAAATGGGCTTTTACAAACTTGTTTGTTGGAGTAGTTCCTTCCTTCCTTCCTTCCTTCCTTCCTTCCTTCCTTCCTTCCTTCCTTCTCTTTTCCTTTCTTTTCCTTTCCTTCCTTTCCTTCCTTCCTTCCTTCCTTCCTTCCTTCCTTCTCTTTTTCTTTCTCTTTCTTTCTCTTTTTTCTTTTCTTTTCTTCTTTCTTCCCTCCCTTCCTTCCTTCCTTTTATTTTCCCCTCCCCTCTCTTCCCTTCCCTTTCTTTCTTCTTTTTTTCTTTCTTTCGTTCTTTCTTTCCTTCCTTCCTTCTTTCTTTCTTTTCTTTTCTCCTTTCTTCCCTCCCTTCCTTCCTTCCTTCCTTTTATTTTCCCCTCCCCTCCCCTCCCTTCCCTCCCTCCCTCCCTCCCTCCCTCCCTTTCTTTCTTTCTTTCTTTCTTTCTTTCTTTCTTTCTTTCTTTCTCTCTCTCTTTCTCTCTCTCTCTCTCTCTCTTCTTTTTTCTTTCTTTGTGTCTTTCTTTCTCAGAGCTTCACTTGCTCTGTTGCCCACGCTGGAATTCAGTGACGCGATCTCGGTTCACTGCAAACTTCACCTCTCGGGCTCAAATGATTTTCCTGCCTCAGCCTCCTGAGTAGCTGGGATTACACCACCAAGCCTGGCTAATTTTCGTATTTTTAGTAGAGACGGAGTTTCGTCATGTTGGCCAGGCTGGTCTCGAACTCCTGACCTCAGGTGATCCACCTACCTCAGCCTCCGTAAGTGTTGGGATTACAGGCATGGGCCACTGTGCCCAAAGTAGTTTCTTTTATTGAGCTCTATGTTTTCTTTTCTTTTTTTTTTTCTTTTTGAGTGTCTTACTCTGTCACCCAGGCTGGAGTGCAGTGGCATGGTAATGGCTCTCTGCAGCCTTGACCTCCCAGGCTCAGGTGATCCTCCTGCCTCAGCCTCCTGAGTAGCTGGGAGTACAGATGCACATCACCACACCTGGCTAATTATTCTAATTTTTGTAGAGACAGGGTCTCACTATTTTGCCTAGGCTGGTCTCATTCTCCTGACCTCAAGCAGCCTTCCCACCTCAGCCTCCTGAAGTGCTGGGATTACAGGCATGAGTCACCGCACCTGGGTGACAACTTTTAAAAGAACTAGCCTACCCACTGTATGTTTGCTAGTGCCCTATACAATTTTTTTTTTCCTTTGACAATGTAAGGCAGGACCTACTTCAGATTTAGGCAGGCTAACTATGATTTTGGACAACAGCTAGATAAGTGGATCACACAGTAGTGCTTACTCGGGAGTGGGGTCTGAATCCCATGCTGAGCTTTCTCACAATCCACATATGAGGTCTCTTTTTTTTTTTTTTTTGTGAGACGGTGTCTCGCTGTGTCACCCAGGCTGGAGTGCAGTGGCCGGATCTCAGCTCACTGCAAGCTCCGCCTCCCGGGTTTACGCCATTCTCCTGCCTCAGCCTCCCGAGTAGCTGGGACTACAGACGCCCGCCACCTCGCCTGTCTAGTTGTTTGTATTTTTTTTAGTAGAGACGGGGTTTCACCATGTTAGCCAGGATGGTCTCGATCTCCTGACCTCGTGATCCGCCCGTCTCGGCCTCCCAAAGTGCTGGGATTACAGGCTTGAGCCTCCCCGCCCGGCCCATATGAGGTTTCATAATAGACCCTGGAGGGTGCTGAGCTCCTGTGAAGTGTGGGGTTGAATAGGAGCATCACAAGCTGTGGAAAGCAGCACAGAGAACATTCTTTCTGAGCTCCAGCATCACTCCTCTGAAATAGTACCAAAAGTTCGTCCACACTGAAGATGTGTTTTATTTATTTATTTATTTATTTATTTTTATTTAGAGATAGAGTTTCATTCTTGGTGTCCATGCTGGAGTGCAGTGGCACAATCTTGGCTCACTGTAACCTCCATCTCCCAGGTTCAAGCAATTCTCCTGCCTCAGCCTCCTGAGTAGCTGAGATTACAGGCACGTGCCACCACACCTGGCTAATTTTGTGTGTGTGTGTTTTTAGTAGAGACAAGCTTTCACCATGCTGACCAGGCTGGTCTCAAACTCCTGACCTCAAGTGATCCACTAGCCTTGGCCTCCCAAAGTGCTGGGATTATAGGCATGAACCACTGTGCCTGGCCTGTAGATATATTTATGAGTGGGCCTTTTAGAGTCCTTACTCCAGCTTCTCCTCCTAAGCGTTTAAAAATCAAGCTTAGAGAGATTTACATACCTCAAACAACACAGCTGCTGATAGACTATGATGAGAACTTGTCTTCTGATGTGCAATCAAGCATGCTTTCTAACACTGAATGTTACTGTCCTAAACTTTGCTCCTATGCAAACAAATGCCTCTGAGAAGGAGACACTTTAAGCCTTTTGGGGGGGCCTAATGAGATTAGCTGCTTTTTTCCATTTTCCCCAAATTCCAATACTGCAGACTCTGCCACTGTCCCTCCGCCCTCCATTTTCAAATCACTGTTTTGTCTGTGTTGTGTTATCAGCCTTTTCTTCTCTTGGGTATCTAACAGACTCCTCCTAGCCTTCAAGCCAGCCTGTCAGCTCTTCCCAGAAGCCACTGAAATGCAATCCCATTCCCTGCCCTACCTCCAGGCAAATCAATCACACTTACCTGTTTATCTACGTCACTGTGCCTTTGCACAAATATTGATTAGAGCATCTCTTACTGTAATTCCTTTAGCTTTGTTTGCGCATGCCTGTCTCTCTTACTGAAGTGTGAGCATCTCAAGGAGAATATTCATACTCTGTGCATCCCTAGGATGGGCCTGCTGCTAGCATCAAACCACCCCATTAATGACTATTGGATGAATGAGTGAATGAATCATGGGATAACCGGGTCTTAATAAGAGCAAGAAAGGCTTTGGGGAAATAAGACATAAAATGTGTGCTGGGTGGTGATAACAGATTAGGATGAGGAGAAAAACCTGGGTGAGAAGGTAGTGAAAGTGAGGAAGGCTCCAACTTGGTTTTTGACCCACCTCACACTTTTCCAGGACTAGTGGTGAGTACGCCTAATAGAAATGTTGGGGGAGGAAGATTTTAAATTTAGACTGAAATCTGTTAATCCTAGGTGAATAAATGTTAATGATAAGTCAGAACTTTCTTAGCATGTCAAAAGTGTGTTCATTGGAGACACAAGAGCTAGGTAATTTTTTTTTTTTTTTCTTTGAGAGGAGGTTCTCACTCTGTTGCCCAGGCTGGAGTGCAGTGGCATAATCATGGCTCATTGCAGCCTCAATCTCCTTGATTCAAGTCATCCACCCACCCCAGCCTCCTGAGTAGCTGGGACTACAGGCGTGTGCTACCATGCCTGGCTAATTTTTAGGTTTTGTAGAGATGGGGTCTTGCTGCATTGCCCAGGCTGGTCTAAAACTCCTGGCCTCAAGTAGTCTTCCTGCCTCAGTCTCCCAAAGTGCTGGGATTATAGGCATGAGCCCCGATCCCTGGTCCTAGATAAAAGACTTTGTTGTGGTTAAGCAATGTTCTTAACTTTACTGGGAGGAAATGATGCAGTAAATCTGGATACATATTTTTTTTTGCATTTTTTCATTAATGCAAACGTTGAGAGGTGAGAGAACTGTGCTTGGGAACCAGGAGGTTGGGGCAGATATTGCTGAGTCGTTCGGTTTACATGGAAGAAATCAGGAGGCTGTCAGGAAAGATGGTGGGCTTGCTTCGGTGAATACTGCAGTGTACTACACTGGAGTAAAGCAGACTCCTGGCTTAAAGGGCCCATGGGCTCTGATGGAAGAACTGCTCGCTCTCTCTCTCTCTCTCAATAAATATATATATATATATATATATATATATATATTTATTTTTTCAAGACAGAGTCTTGCTCTGTCGCCCAGGCTAGAGTGCAGTGGCTTGATCTCGGCTCACTGCAACCTTCGCCTCCCAGGTTCGAGCAATTCTCCTGCTTCAGCCTCCCGAGTAGCTGGGATTACAGGCACCTGCCACCACGCCTGGCTAATTTGTGTATTTTTAGTAGAGACGGGGTTTCACAATGTTGGCCAGGCTGGTCTTGAACTCCTGACCTCGTGATCCACCACTCTCCCAAAGTGCTGGGATTACAGACATGAGCCACCACGCCCGGCAGAACTGCAGTATTCTTTGTGGAGGTTAAAAAGAGGCCCCAGGCCAGGCACAGTGGCTCATGCCTGTAATGCCGGCACGTTGGGAGGTCAAGGAGGGCAGATCACTTGAGCCTGGGAGATCTAGACCAGCCTGGGCAACATGATGAAACCCCATTTCTACAAAAATTACCTGGGCATGGTGGCACATGCCTGTGGTTTCAGGTACTTGAGAGGCTGAGGTGGGAGGATCATTTGAGCCTGGGAGATGGAGATGGCGGTGAGCTGTGATCACATCACTGCATTGGAGCAGTGCCCTGGCTGAAGCCAGGACAACAGAGTGAGAACCTGTCTCAAAAAAAAAAAAAAAAAAAAAAGAAAATAAAAAAGAAAGAAAGAAAAAGGAGAGAGAGATGATTTAGATATAGTATGGTGCAAATAATTGGGTAGATCACAGTTATGGTTTAGAAACTTGGGCATTAGCCCTGCAAGTTCAAATTGATATATGTTACTCTGAATCCCTCTAAATGAGGTCTTATTAAAATGAGGTCACCAGACAAGATGATCTGAAGTTTTTTGACACTTAATTTTGTTAAGCAGTGAGTGTGACTGGTAGAATTTAAGATAAGCATGGCACCATTATATGCCATGCTTATATTATAAGCTTGACTATACAAATTTTCTTAAACCTTTAGTCTTAACTTTGGCATCACAGAGCTGGGGTCCAGTGCGGATTTTTCTGGGGAAATTTGGGCAAGTCTTTTAACTTCTTTGTGTCTGTTTGCTTCTGTGTAAGAAAACAGGGATAAAAGTAGTACCTCCACTGTAGGTACTGGTGTGCTACAGCTAAATCTTACCAGCTCATAAGGGCCTATTGTGTACATCTCTTCCCAACTGCATGCTCAGTGATGCCATTGTGTAGCTTGAAATCTGCCAAGTATTTACACCACAGAAATTGGCAACCACTTCAAAACAGGCAGTTTTTTTCTCCCAGAGAACCAGTTGTTAAACATTTTTCAATACAATTCCACTTACAGGATTGCTGCAAAAGTTAAATGAGGTGATGAATGCAAAGGGTTTAGGATATTGTCTAGCAAATACACTAAATAGATATGTGAGCATGGCATATACAGATTTTTTATCAGACAACTTTTGCTTTAAATTGTTATTTTAAAAGTTTATTTTTTTGCAGGGAACACAACATTTTAAGTCTTTTCAGCCTCTTGCTTTTCTGGGATTCCCACCATCTCTACCCCCATCCTTATAATAGGAGCAAAATTGCCTTTATGATTGTGATCCTGGCCCCTGGCTAGAGTTGTTCAGGAAGGAATAGTCTGGCTGGTCTCTTGGATGGAGGAGATAATAAATGCTTGGGAGTTATTGGCAGGGACTACTTTCCGGCACTAAGACTGGAAAATAAGGAACATCTATCTGTAGCAACATAAAGGATGATTCAGATGAAAAGCAGAGGACAGAAATACTTGGAAGTATACTGAGTCCCCCATAGCTTTCCTCTCCCTGTTTCTAATCTTACGTGAAGGCTGACTGTATCTCTGCATTTGGATTCCATGAATCAAGTTTTATTTTAAGTGCCTATTCCAATGTTTGGCAGAGTAAGTGCTCAATGCTTATTTGTTCTCCTTTTCGCTTAAACTAATATGTGCTGGCTTCCTCTGTAGCCCAAAGAATTTATTTTTATTTATTTATTTATTTTATTTTTTTATTTTCGAGACTGAGTCTCGCTCTATTATCCAGGCTGGAGTGCAGTGGCACAATCTCAGCTCACTGTAGCCTCCACCTCCCAGACTCAAGTGATCTTCCCACCTCAGCCTCCCAAGCAGCTGGGACTACAGGCATGAGCTACCATGCCTGGCTAATTTTTGTATTTTTTTTTTTCTTTTTTATAGAGACAGAGTCTCACTGTGTTGCCCAGGCTGGTCTCAAACTCCTGGGCTCAAGCGATCCTCCCACCTCAGCCTCCCAAGCAGCTGGGACTACAGATGCAAGTCACTATGCCTGGCTACTTTTTCTGTTTTTTGTAGAGACAGGGTTTCACCATGTTGCCCAGGCTGGCCTCAAACTCCTGGGCTCAAGCAATCCACCTGCCTCGACCTCCCAAAGTATTAAGATTACAGGCATGAGCCACTGTGCTCTGCCTACTCCAAAGAATTCTAAAAAAGCATATGGAGCCTATGCTTTGTCAAAATCTCAGTTATTAATGCCTAGGAAAGCCAGCTCTACTCTGTCTATGACTTAAGACTCCAGTGTTCGTCTGGTGGCAGCCTCAGCATAGGCACAATTAGTATAGTATAGAAGAAGCCATCTCTTCTGGGCTGTAAATGTCTGAGTTATCTCAGGTTTTTTTTTTTTTTTTTTTTTTTTTTTTTTTTTTTTTTTACTGGCAGTAAAAAGACTTTCTGGTTTGTATGTGTGTGGGTCTGTGTGTGTGTCTGTGTTTATAGGAGAACTTTAGAAAGGGAGTGAGAGAGAGAGAAAAATGACACAGTTCAAACAAAATGATGGCTGGGCGTGGTGGTTCATGCCTGCAATCCTAGCATTTTGGGAGGCCGAGGCAGGAAGATCACTTGACATCAGGGGTTCGAGACTAGCCTGGACAACATAGTGAAACCCTGTTTCTACTAAAAACACAAAAATCAGCCAGGTGCGGTGGTGTCTGCCTGTAATCCTAACTATGCGGGAGGCTGAGGTGGGAGAATCACTTGAACCTGGTAGGGAGAGGTTGCAGTGAGCCGAGATCATGCCACTGTACTCCAGGCGGGGCAACAGAGCAAGACTGTCTCAAAAAAAAAAAAAAATTGATACATTGGAGAAGGATTTTGTACCATAAAAAAATGGCTGAATTGGGGGAGGCTTTCATATACTCAAACTGCACAAAGGCGTTAAGGCATTTATTTATTCCTTGACCACTGGGAAGAATTGGATCTTTGCTAATCTCTGGAAAATCTTGACAACCTGGTATTACTTAGCTGTGCAGGACCTCTCCTGTGAAGGTCATAAAAACACCACCCAAAGAGTGTGCTCAGAGCAAGTGGGAAGGTCAAGTTGGAGAATGGAAATGACACAATCTCTGATATTGCAACAGTTTTTAGCAATTGTACAGTGAGATTGCATTGTGGTATTCAACCGGTAATGCATTAGGAGAGAGACCAATAGAACATGACAATATTTGCTGGAAATAAAAACACAAACACATTTGCTCTTGCCTTTTAAAGTATCAGAAGTATATTTCATCTTGGAGATCAGCTTACATTAATTCTTGAATCTTGGCTTCCAGTTTTTTAGCATCAGCTCCACTGAATTCAAAAATCTGTTCACAAATGCACAAAGGTGAAACACGTATTGATTCAAGTACTGTGAAAATGTTGAGGCTTTAAGGAATTTTATTCCTGATTGAAAAGTTAAGCCTACTCATTTCCATCATTTGCAGGACACTTTAAATATAAATACACATTGAACACATTAAATTCATAATATTTTCATATTTGGCATCCATTCAAAATTACTTATGCTAAAACTTTGCCAGATCTCTATAATTCTCCATAATATTCCTTTAATCTAAGATCTAAAACATATAATGATGCTGGAAATAAACAAACTCCATCATTGGAACTTCTCAGAGCTCTTATATATTGGTATTGAGGATTTGTTAATTAATATACACAATCTCCTGAAATCAAGTGGCTTGGGATTTGTCATTCCCTGACTTCTCCCCATGAAAGAGTATTAGAATTCATTGATTCTAAGAAGCACATGTTTTTTTCAAACGTTTACATCTCTGAATCAGAATGCATTTCATAGTGGATGGTATGTTATATTTCACTTGGAACACTTTTTAGTGGTATATAAAATAATGCATCTTTCACAAGTGTCTTATGTTTGAAGAAAGATGGAATTCAAAGACTTTAGTACTAAATATATTACGTGGTTGAAGAGAAGGAAGAGTGTGAGGTTGGGATTAGGTGAAAACTTGAGTTCCCAGTAAGGGGGCGGTTGAGCCACCAGGAATGGTGTTAGGACTTTGGGGCAGGGACTAGAAAAGTCTAGAACTAACTTTAGTGCCTAGTGTGCTGCAGGGCAAAACCATCCCCACATAGAAGGCTTCTGCTTCTCCAGGCAGCAGCATTCTGCCTGAGTGTGTCATTATATTTATTCCTTCAAAGTAAACCCCAGATTTGTAACTCTACCTTGATCCCATTTCACTTACCGGGTTGCTCATGAATTCACTTCTATAACAGCAAATTATTCTTTTGATTCTTGAGAATAGGGTTACCTAAGTGTGGAGGCAGAATTTCATAATTTATCTGAGTTGCCTGGTTTGTAACTATCTCCCCTATAACTAGTTTTTTTTGGCCTTGGCCATGGGAGGCAGGTGTCAGAAATGATCTGCAAAAGTTTCTCTTTGCTAAGAGTTAGGTGGCAGCTGGATGGTGGCTCTGGGGCATGAAGGACAGTTCATAATCCTCTGTGAAATCTGAAGTCAGAGCTCGTGCAGAGATAAGAACTCCTGGTGGGAACATAGGCAGGGCTTGGCTACCTGAATGACCAGACTTGGCAGGAAGCATGATAAATTCATTTTGCCTGTTTTTGGACTTTTAAAGATGGACGGCCGGGTGTAGTGGCTCATGCCTATAATCCAAGCACCTTGGGAGGCTGAGGCTGGTGGGTCACTTGAGGTCAGGAGTTTGAAACCAACCTGGCCAACATGGCAAAACCCCATCTCTACTAAAAATACAAAAATTAGCCAGGTGTGGTGATGCGCACCTATAATCCCAGCTACGTGGGAGACTGAGGTACGAGAATCATTTGAACCCAGGAGGTAGAGGTTGCAGTAAGCCACAATCACGCCACTGCATCCCAGCCTGGGTGACAGAGAGAGACTCTTGTCTCAAAGAAAAAAAGAAAAAAAATGAGTATGGTGCACTGATTCAAATGTAATTGTTTTTAAAAAATAGAAAAAGGAAAGATGGAATTCTACAATATGTATTCTTCTGTGTCTGGCATCTTCCATTCAACAGGATGTTTATGAAACTTACCTGGATAGTGTCACTACAGTCATTTTTCAGTGTTTCTTTAGTATTCCATTGCATGAATGTAACATAGTTTATCCATTTTAGCTATGACAAATAGTGCTACTGTGGATGTTCTTGTCCATATCTTTGCAGGGATATCTTTGTGGGCACATAAGCACTAATTTCTGTTGTATAGCTAAAAGTGGGATTGTGGGTTCTGCTTCAGTAGAAGCTACCCCACAGTTTTTGAAATTATACTGCATGTATTTCCTTTTCTTTTCCTTCCTTCCTTCCTTCCTTCCTTCCTTCCTTTCTTCCTTCCTTCCTTCCTTCCTTCCTTCCTTCCTCCCTCCCTCCCTTCCTCCCTCCCTCCCTCCCTCCCTTCCTCTCTCTCTCTCTCTCTTTCTCTCTTTCTCTTTCTTTCTCTCTTTCTTTCTTTCTTCTTTCTTTTTCTTCCTTTCTTCTTCTTCTTTCTTTTTTGACAGTCTTTCTCTGTCACCCAGTTTGGAGTGCCACAATCTCAGCTCACTGCAACCTCAGCTCACTGCAACCTCCGCCTCCTGGGTTCAAGTGATTCTCCCACCTCAGCCTCCCGCCACCACTCCTGGTTAATTTTTATGTTTTAGTAGAGATGGGGTTTCACCATGTTGGCCAGGCTGGTCTCAGACTCCTGACCTCAAGTGATCTGCTCATCTCAACCTCCCAAGGTGCTGGGATTACAGGCGTGAGCCACCATGCCCGGCCTGCATATATTTTCAATTTATACTCTACCAGCAGAGGATGAGTGTTCGAGCTCTAGCTCTGCATCCTTGATGACACTTGATATTGCCAGTCTTTTTCATGTTAACAATTCTGGTGGCTTTAGGTGACAAGTTTGCTACCAAATTCCATATGTTTTACATTGGTCAGCTTTTACCCGACTTTAATAATGGCTATATAACTTGTCTCTTTTGGTCTCCAGTCTTGTGCCACTTAGGTCCTTTCTCATCCCTGAAGCTCAAAACCACAAATCCAGGCATTCCATCCTTCTTTGTAAACATCTTCAGTTTTTCCCCATCACCATACAATCCAAGCTTCTTCCAAGATCTTGGATTTTGTCCCGTCTCCCTCCCCATTGCTCCTTGCCATAAACCCTGTGCTCAGATCCATTTGTTCATTTAACAAATACTTAGTAAGTGCCTACTGTGAGCCACACTTACTGCGAACAAAACTGACAAAATCCTCTCATGAGCTCCTCTGCTAGTGAAAACTTTTTACTGTTGTTATTATTCAAAGAATTCCTGACATATACCCGTTATTTATAATACGGGTCATCTTTTCTCACTTGCTAATCTTAACCATCCCTCAAGATGGTTTAAGTAACTCATGGAGCCTTCCTTGAACCTTTTCTGTGTGATCCCATAGTACTCTGGGCATCCCAGTATTAATGACTTTTTGTCATCTTTCTTTCCCACTACACCAAGGATGAAGACTGTACCTGAAATTTTCCTCCATATATTATTTCTTTATGTATTTTAGAGATGAGGTCTCGCTCTGTCACCCAGGCTGGAGTGCAGTGATGTGATCATAGTTCACTGCAGTCTTGAGCCCCAGGACTCAAGTGATCCTCCCACCTCAGCTTCCTGAATAGTTAGGACTACAAGCAGGCACCAATACACTGGCCTTTTTTTTTTTTTTTTTTTAATTTTTTGTAAAATTTAAAGGTCTTGGCTTGGTGTGGTGGCTCATGCCTGTAATCCTAGCACTTTGTGAGGCCGAGATGGGCAGATCACGAGGTCAGGAGATTGAGACCATCCTGGTGAACACGGTGAAACCCCATCTCTACTAAAAATACAAAAAATTAGCCAGGCGTGGTGGCGGGCGCCTGTAGTCCCAGCTACGCAGGAGGCTGAGGCAGGAAAATGGCATGAACCTGGGAGGCAGAGCTTGCAGTGAGCCGAGATTGCGCCACTGCACTCCAGCCTGGGCAACAGAGCAAGACTCAGTCTCAGGAAAAAAAAAAAAAAAAAAATTAAAGGTCTTGCTGTGTTACCTATGCTGGTCTCAAACTCCTGGCCTCAAAAGATCCTCCTGCTTCCCCTCCCAAAGTGCTGCATTTACAGGCATAAATCACTGTGCCTGGCTTTATTGTTTTAGTATCTAGTCTAGTAGATACTTTACACAGAGTGTACACCTTACACAGAGTAGGTGTACCATTGATGACTGTACGCCTGTGTTGAGCTAAGTTTCAGCAACTAGGTATTACCTGACTTATTCTATCTTTATCTTGTTGCCAAAGAGAAACGTTACATTCATGTCTCCCTATCCAGCACTGGGCTTTGCATATAGGAACTTAATAGATGGAATTAATGGATAAGGAGCAACTTACTGATAAGACCTTATTTCACAGATAGCTTTCTTTTGAAGAGAGATGTATGCAAGGCAAATAGTTTAATTTCTGCCTGAAGTGTTGTGAGAGGAAAATAAATAAACCTTGGGGTCCCCAAATCACTAAGCTAAAGGGAAAAGTCAAGCTGGTGACTGCTTAGGGAAAACCTGCCTCCCATTCTCTTCAAAGTCATCTCTCCGCTCACTGAGATAAATGCATATCTGATTGCTTCCTTTGGAAAGGCTAATCAGAAGCTCAAAATAATGCAACCATTTGTCTTTTATCTACCTATGACCTCAAAGCCCCCCTCCCCGCTTCAAGTTGTCCTGCCTTTCCGGACCAAACCAATGTTCATCTTATGTATGTTGATTGATGCCTCATATCTCCCTAAAATGTATAAAACCAAGCTGTGCTCTAACCACCTTGGGCACATATCATCAGGACCTCCTGAGGTTGTGTCATGGGCATATGTTCTGAACCTTGGCAAAATCAACTTTCTAAATTAACTGAGACCTATCTCAGATGTTTGGGGTTCATATTTGACAACCACAAAGGGATTCTGAGTGGAGGTACCCCTGACCTTTGGCAAATCTCCTATTGGTGCTTGATACCAGCATGAGCTAACTTTATGACTCAAACCAATAGGACAATTTGCTGAGGCCTGGGAGCACCCCACTCCAGAGAATCCCCAATCTCCCAACATTTGGTCAAGATCTAAAGTTTATTTTGCTGTACAACTCCCTCTTTTGGAGTTTTACTTGCTTCCAACAAGGAGGGCAAGATTTCCTGCTTTCATGATGGTGGAAGGCAGTGATCCTGAGTCTGAGGTTGCTCCCAATAAGGTAGGAGACCACCCCCATATCATCTTATGTCCAATTTCTGCCTCCAAAGAAAGAAGAGTAAAAACTAAAAGGCAGAAATGAAATCTACGGGCAGACAGCCCGGCGCCACACTCTGGGCCTGGTGGTTAAAGACCGACCCCTGACCTAATCGGTTATGTTATCTATAGATTACAGACATTGCATAGAAATGCACTGTGAAAATCCCTATCTTGTTTTGTTCCGATCTAATTACCGGTGCATGCAGCCCCCGGTCACGTACCCCGTGTTTGCTCAATCGATCATGACCCTCTCACACGTATCCCCTTAGAGTTGTGAGCCCTTAAAAGGGACAGGAATTGCTTACTTAGGGAGCTCGGCTCTTGAGACAGGAGTCTTGCCGATGCCCCCGGCCAAATAAACCCCTTTCTTCTTTAACTCAGTGTCTGAGGAGTTTTGTCTGCCGCTCGTCCTGCTATACCAACAGGGAAGACAAGTTTGATTTTTTTTCCTGCTTCTTCAGCCCAAGACCCAACCCTAGGTGAGTAGCTGAATTTGGGTTTTGTCTCGGCTAAAGTTAACAACCAACTGATCTTAATTTCTCTTTACCATTAGTGTGCTCAGAGATCACATTGTTGTTTTGTTGCTGTTGTTTGTTCTTTTCTTTCTCCCATCAGCTTTGACCTACTCTACCTGACTTGTTCAAATCTGAGTGAGAATTCCAAATTATGGGTAACAAGGCCTCTCTAATTTGGCTAAAATTCCTCACAGCTGCAAAAGCGGGAAAACAGAAAACCATGCACTTGGTTTCTGTGTTTGCTTCCTGTCTTTTAAAAAAAAAAGTTCTTTCATTTACTTTTCTTCTACCACATACCTCCTTCCTCTTTGCCACCTGCAGTACTAAAAAAATCTAGAGAAGGCTTCTAATGATTTGAACCTCTTTAAAGAGTTCAGAACAAAGGTGCCACTCACCCCTTTTGAGGTGTTCTATTTTCTTCATGGAGTTTCAAGAGTCATGGGCCGATTCTTCTTAGGTCTAAAGCTCTATTTTCCTGTATTGCATGACCCCACCTCTTTGACTTTGTGGGTACCAGAGATGACCTTGTACTGTGAGAGGTTTTGACCTTGGCGTGTGTAATGGCGAACGAGAACTACAAAGTTAGGGATGGCTGAGCACAGTTTATAGGAAGTGGTCTTGGCTGTTATTTTATTTTTTCTCCTAGGCAGTTGTTGTTTAAGGATCCTAATTCTAGTTCAGATATGCATTCTAAAGGATCTTCTCCATTGCTTTTTCTCTGAAAATTAATCTTGATTTGGCTTGTCTGTGTGTATTTGCATAAGAGACTGAATTTTCTTAGCTCTGAAGAGAAACAATATTTGCTCCTTCCAGCTGAAAGGTGCCCCCGGGTGACCGAGGCCTTGACCGAGGTGTCTGGGGGCTTGACCTCCCACAATGTGCAGCAACCTTACAGGAAAATCCCTAACAAAAATTAATTTTATTCATTTATTTGAGATGGAGTCTTGCTCTGTCAGCCAGGTTGGAGTACAGTGGCATGATCTCAGCTCACTGCAACCTCTGTCTCCCATGTTCAAGCAATTCTCCTGCCTCCGCCTCCCTAATAGCTGGAATGACAGGCATGCACCACCATGCCTGGCTAATTTTTGTATTTTTAGTAGAGATGGAGTTTTACCATGTTGACCAGGCTGGGCTTGAACGCCTGACCTCAGGTGATCTGCGCATCTCGACCTCCCAAGGTGCTGGGAGTATAGGCATGAGCCACTGCTCCTGGCCCAAAAATTAATTTTAAAAAAGGCTCGTCCAGGAAACACATGTAAGGGCTGATTACCCAGTGTTTGAGCCCTCTCAGAGATAATAGACCTCTGGAGAGAGAAACTGAGGCATGTATGAGGGTAGAAACAACTCAGTGGTGACACACTGTAGAGTCCTGCTTACAAGCAACACACATCGACTCATCACACAAAAACTCTAGGCCACAGCTCAATTCCTTTTATTAAGAAAAAGAAGTGGGAAACCAATAATCTAAGTTCCTTATTAATAATCTCAGTTCCTTTTATTAAGAAAAAGAAAGTGGGAAACCAATAATCTAAGAACGAGAAGAAAATAAGAGAGTGACTCCCCTTTCAAGCACTCCGTAGGTTTTATGGCACCTCTACTTGCCAGAATTTATGGGAAATGGAAGTAATATGGTCTTTGTGCACATTCACATTAAGGAAAAAAGAGTCGTAGGGTCTATCTGCAAACTATAGAGTTCCTAAGTTATAGGATCTTTGTGTGTGTGTGTGTGTGTGTGTGTATATTGGAAAGGTCTTTATAATTTCTATAATTTGTTGCTTAATTGGTAATTAAATCCATTTTAATTTCCCTGTAGCACACCAGACATTTTCTCTCCATACTTATGATGTAAATTTTGCTGATTTTCACCTGAGTTGTTTCCTTTACTATGCAAATGTAAGGCGATTTAGCTGACAATTGTCTAGGGTAGTGAAACAGGTTATCAAGAATTTGAAAGTCTAAGATAGGGAAAAAAAGGGTCTTTATGAATCTACAAGATATACTTCTATTGGCATGCCTAATACATCTATGTATTTATGTGTTATGTTCCACAATGTTTCATTCCTGAAAAAATATAAAAGAGCTCTAATTAATTGGCTTAAGAAAATAAAAGCGCTTGAATCAAATACTTTATCAGGAAAAAATAAAAGACTAGTCAAATGCTTTTTCAAGTTTATGTAACTTCAGTAAAATCTTTAATAAATAAGCCAGCTTTAAAATTATTGAAAACATAATATTAGAAATGTCTTAAGAATTGGCAGCATACATTTTTGTTTGCATTTATTAATCAAGCAATTTCATACTTATCCCTGCTAAACACTGTAAAGTGTCAAAAGTTGGCATAGGGGTTACAAAACTATAAACCCAGCCCAAAACAGAATGATCTTTGCTTGTGTAATTTTAATAAATAAGACATTGATCTTGGTTTAATGAAAATAGTTACATCTTCAATTTAGTAACTTCTAATATTTTGGCTTCAGGCAGTCTAGTCCACAGGCAGTAAGGTTTGTTTTAGGAAAGGACTGTTATCATCTTTGTTTCAAAGCTAAACTAGAAACTAAGTTCCTCCCAAAGTTAGTTCGGCCTCTGCCCAGGAATGAACAAAGACAACTTGGAGGTTAGAAGCACGATAGATTCAGTTAGGTCAGATCTTTTTCACTGTCTCAGTTATAATTTTGCAATGGTTGTTCCATAACTTTAAATGATGACTATCGTAGTTTACATAAATAATCTAGGTAAATGATTAAAATAATTAGGTAAATACAATGGGAAAAATACTTGTAGACAAACTCATCATAATTTAGAATCTAAAGTTATATTAAATTAAATAATAGATATTTCATTATTTGGGTATTTTTCAATAAAAATATGTTGTAGGAAAACATTCTTTCTTAAAGAAAAGAAGTGTGTCCTTTTTAAAAAGGTGAACAAATTTTGTCTAATTCAAAGCTTATTTAAAGATTATGTATAAAACAAGGTAAAAGAAACCAGGAAATAAGAGCGATATAAAGAAAGTTACAAAAATAAAGACATATATATATATACACACACACACACACACCCCTGTTATATATATGTGTGTGTGTGTGTGTGTATATATATATATGGATATAGTAACCTAATGTAACATTTTTTTTGAGATGAAATTTCACTCTTGTTGCTCAGGCTGGAGTGCAATGGTGCTATCTCAGCTCACTGCAACCTCTGCCTCCCAGGTTCAAGCAGTTCTCCAGGGAGAGCTGAAATATTCATGAATATCAAGCAGAACAGGAGTTATCTGCATGGACTGAACTAAAAAAAAAAAAACAAAAAAAACTGAAGTAATATTTTTGATTTTTTCTTAAAATGTTGCTGATCCTTTGTATTGTTTTAAGGCGTCAAGGAAACTTTTGCTCTATTGACAGCTTTTAACAATTTAGTATACTCCTATGAACAACATTTGGAGCATATTTGTTTTTCTCTACCTGATTTCTCCAGAATTTGAAAACTATTTGTGAGTATTCTTAACTTATGGCAATACAGTTATGGCATAAGTGCAATAAGAACCTGTTTTCATTTGTAACAGGACACAATTGGAGAAACTGGTTATTTTACAAAGGCTTTGGAATGGTGTGCTTTCCCTTAAGGAATCAAATTTGACTTATGGAAACAATAAAAGTCTCTTGGGAAAACTGGCCTCATACCTTGTCTACACAGTTCCTGTACAGGATTACTGACCTGTGTAAGTAAAGAATGCCACCTTCTGACAGACCCAGGAGCCCCAAATTTATCTTGGAACCTCAAGAGGAGAGGAATTCCCCCAACCCATAGGCATTTGATGGTACAAATCCATCTATGGCTGGGCTCAGCTTTTAGAAAGTCTTATCTGAGATTCTTTCTATGGAACAAAGTTCCATCAAAGTCAATTTAAAAGCCTATGTAAAAAAAATTATTCTTGCTGCACTGTATACAAATACTCAGTCCAAGTATAATAAAGCAAATCAGTTCTATCATGATTTGTCTTTAGTAAAAATGGGAACCTGGAGAGAGAAAATTATGTTTCAAAAAATATAGTACGATTGTTGTTAGATTCTAGTCTTGCCTAATGTTTTCCCATTTATACTGTTTTCTGCAGTTTGGACTGAATTCTAACTTCTGTTGGCTACAAGTCTTTTTATTTTGTTTTGTTTTGTTTTTGAGACAGAGTCTCGCTGTTGTCCAAGCTGGAGTTCAGTGTCATGATCTTGTAGTCTCAGCTCACTGCAACCTCTTTCTCCCGGATTCAAGCGATTCTACTGCCTCAACCTCCCAAGTAGCTAGGATTACAGGTGCCTGCCCCCTCATCCAGCTAATTTTTGTATTTTGGGTAGAGACAGGGTTTCACCATATTGGCCAAGCTGATCTCAAACTCCTGACCTCAGGTGATCTGCTCGCTTTGGCCTCCCAAAGTGCTGGGATTACAGGTGTGAGCCACCATGCCTGGCCCTACAAGTCTTCAAAATAATGTTTCAATTTTTTTCTTCTCTTTTCCCCCCATTTTTCCTAATTTGGAGTCACTGAAAACTAAGCTGTGCTTTTTCAAAGCCCTGCAAACTGAAGCTAGACAATTTAAACTTCAGAAGAAAATAACAGCAATCTATTTACGTACATAAGCCACTTTCTGAAGTCCATGTGTGGACTTCAGAGTAATATGACTTAGGCTGGACACAGTGGTCATACCTGTAATCCCAGCACTTTGCGAGGCTGAGGTGGGCAGATCACCTGAGGTTAGGAATTCGAGACCAGCCTGGCCAACATGGCAAAACCCTGTCTCTACTAAAAATACAAAAATTAGCTGGGTGTGGTGGCACATGCCTGTAATCCCAGCTACTTGGGAGGCTGAGGCAGGAGAATCACTTGTACCAGGAGGTGGAGGTTGCAGTGAGCTGAAACCGTGCCACTGCACTCCAGCCTGGGTGACAAGAGCAAAACTCCGTCTCAAAACAAACAAACAAACAACCCAAATGGAGTAATATGGCCTATACAAATTTTCCAGGATTGTTCTTCTCTTTGCTGTTGTTCTTCTCCCTTCTTCCCCCTATTTTCTTTTCATAGGATGTGAGACTTCACAAGCCGCTGAAAACAAACTTTCCTAATAACTTGGTACCTACCTGTCAAGCAGTAAACCATCCTAGCCATGAGATATCAGACGAAGCCTGAGACCAGAGACTCATTTTCTTCTAAAATGATTTCTCCAAGAGATTTTTAAATAAAAAGGGGGTAAATGTGAAAAGAAAATAAATCTTGGGACCCCAAAATCACTAAGCTAAAGGGAAAAGTCAAGCTGGGAACTGCTTAGGGGCAAACTGCCTCCCATTCTATTCAAAGTCACCCCTCTGCTCACTGAGATAAATGCATATCTGATTGTCTCCCTTGGAGAGGCTAATCAGAAATTCAAATAATGCAACCATTTGTTTGGAGAGGCTAATCAGAAATTCAAATAATGCAACCATTTGTCTTTTGTCTGCCTATGACCTGGAAGCCCCCTCCCCGCTTTGAGTTGTCCTACCTTTCTGGACCGAACCAATATTCATCTTACATATGTTGATTGATGTCTCATGTCTCCCTAAAATGTAAAAAACCAAGCTGTGCTCTGACCACCTGGGCACATGTCATCAGGAACTCCTGAGACTGTGTCACAGGTGGGCATCCTCAAACTTGGCAAAATAAACTTTCTAAATTAACTGAGACGTGTCTCAGATATTCAGGGTTCACATTGTTTTCTCATTTTATTCTGATGCCGGGTTATGCCTCTCAAAGGTGTGCTCCACTCTGAAGTATTAAGGCAGCGAGTTTACTTCTCTTTCCTCACTTCTCATGCACAACCCTAGTAATAACTGCTAATGAAGATTACAAGCTCTGGCTTGCTGAGACCAAGAGAATGGGGTGTGGTTGTCCATACATAATAGAACTGGCTAAGCTCAGTGATCAGTTTCTAAGTCTTTTATTATGAACATTTTCAAACATCCACAAAAATAAAATAATAAAGTAAACCCTCCTATCCCCTGCATTTGCCCAGAGGCAGGTTTTGTTTTGTTTTGTTTTGTTTTTGAGATGGAATTTTGCTCTTGTTGCTCAGGCTGGTGTACAATGGCATGATCTTGGCTCCCTGCAACCTCTGCCTGCTGGGTTCAAGTGATTCTCCTGCCTCAGCCTCTCGAGTAGCTGGGATTACAGGCACCCGCCACCATGCCCAGCTAATTTTTGTATTTTTAGTAGAGACAGGGTTTTGCCATGTTGTCCAGGCTAGTCTCGAACTCCTGACCTCAGGTGATCCACCCGCCTCAGCCTCCCAAAGTGCTGGGATTACAGGTGTGAGCCACTGCACCCGGCCCAGGGGCAATTTTTTTAATGCCAAAAACATTCATCACCTACAAAAATTCTAATATTGCTGCTGCAAAATGTGAAGGGGCTGGAGACAGTGGTCCCCTCCTCACAAATGGACTTCTGAGAGTACCAATTAGACTTTAGAGTCTGAATAATGACACACTCAAAGGATAATTGTAACAAAATACGTTGACCAGTTGATATGCAATTTTGGTTTTGATCCTCCTGCCTCAGCCTGCCAAGTAGCTGGGACTACAGAAGCCTTCCACTATGCAGGCTTTTTTTTGGCGGTGGGGAGGGGGTTGGGAGGGCAGGCTGTAGAAGTGTATGTACAATATAATTTTTTTTTTTTTGAGACAGAGTCTTGCTCTGTCACTCAGGCTGGAGTGCAGTGGTACGATCTTGGCTCACTGCAACCTCCGCCTCCTGGGTCGAAGTGATTCTCCTGCCTCAGACTCCTGAGTAGCTGGGATTATAGACATATGCCACCACACTTGGCTATTTTTTTTTTTTGCATTTTTAGAAGAGATGGGGTTTCACCATGTTGGCTAGGCTGGTCTCGAACACCTGACCTCAAGTGATCTGCCTGCCTCAGCCTCCCAAAGTGCTGAGATTATAGGTGTGAGCCATTGTGCCTGGCCTGTACAATATAATTTTATGATTTATAATGATATTCTCTGTTTTTTGAAAGAGGAGTTTATTAAAGCATTAAATGGTATGAATAAGATGGAAAGGATATGTCTAATAAAAATTTTTAAAATTCCTCTACCTTCTGTGGAGAGATGGGCAACGTTAATTACTGTTTGATCCTATCCGGGTCCCTTTCTCTGACTCCTCCCCACCCATCTGTTCCCCAGAGCCAGCTGCATCACGTTGCAGGTTATTTGGACACTTCCCCTTTGACTTTCACAAGACTCAAGGCAGGCTTTGCAACTGCAAGAGGCTTGATTAAAGTTTTTGGAGGAACCAAATAAAAATCAAGCAAGTAGCTTGAATTTATATGCACTTGAATTCAAGAACAAGAGCCTATAAAAACAATGTTAATTTTTTTCCTTATCTATACTGGCCTCCTCCTCAACTTGTTCTAATAGTGCGATATCAGAAAAATACAAATTTACTTTCATTTTCTTGTAGCTGATTTAGAAGCTATGCTTACAGATCTGATTCTTTGAGCATTGGTGGCATAAATAATGCAAGAGTGCTATTCTTCTGTGTTAGGGGTTGACAAGCCTTTTTTGTGAAGGGTCAGATAATACCAGTTTTAAGCTTTGCAGGCCATTTGGTCTCTGTTGCAACTACTCAAACTTGCTGTTGTAACGCTAAAGCAGCTAGTGACAATTCATAAACAAATGGGCATGGCTGTGTTCCAGTGAAAGCTTATTTACCAAAACAAGTGGAGGGTCGGATTTGTCCCTTGAAATGTTCACCAACTCTTATTCTATGCCATCAACTGAAGTTGTTGAGGCTTCATGCAACTGCCTAAGAGCCAGGTACTCAGTACAATGTGGCTTTCTGTGGAAGGGCAAAAGTGTGTGCATCTAATGTCGTAGGAATTCACCTCAAGCCACACCTTGAACAGGGAAACTGATTTTGGACTCTGGCCAGAGAAGATGTCATTTTTCCCGTTACTGGAAGTGTGAGGCGAAACTTTATTCTCAGGGATAAACATGGTTTGGGGGCCATTTCCTTCAGTGGCTCATATACTTGTTCTCATGTTTCCACGGGAAAATCTGCTCAAATGCTCAGTATTGAGAAAATATGCCTGTTTCCTATATCCCTTCACTTACTTCTCCCCATGTTTAGAGGTGAGCTTATCTGTTAAGCTGACACAAAGGAATGAACTTGTGCCTATCCTCTCTCCTTTTGGGGGATGCTCTGCTCAAGGGACAGGTATGCTCTCTTCCCACTGTCTTTCTGCACAACACATGGGAAGTGGGCCCTAAACCTGCCCAGATAGATCTGGAAGGCCATCATACTCTATCCTCACTTTTGGGGCTTGACAGTTGTGCAAAGCAACAATACCTCTTTTACCTGCACAGGTAAGTTTCTGCTTTGTAACCCCAGATTCTCCCACAGGTGGGCCAACTTAACATCTAGGCTTTAAGAGAATAGTAGGAAGTCTGTTGACATAGATCCCAGTCACATTCTTCAGTGAGCTCAGTGTAGAGGCATCCTGACTACTTATACTAAAGGTGTTATTGTGATTAGCCACATGACTCCTTGGGAGAAAAGAGTTAATGCAGCAGGTCTGGTTGTTTTCTTCTTGTGTGTCTCCAAGAGGACTATGTTTGACCCTTCACCACCCCCCCCAGAAATTTGGCACTGCAAGTGTTCTTTGTGTCAGTGATTAATGACTTTGTTATATATTCCTGGAGGGATGGACCATGCCATGCTGGCATGTCAACTTGCTTTGCATATACATCAATATTGATGATATGCCCCTGGTTTTATTGTTGGGGTTCTGAGTTTCTATTGCCATGTCCTGTTGTGTAGCAGTGGTTGCACAAGATATGTGTATGTGACAACTACTCCCCTATTTCCACAAAGAGCTCAAAGTGGTGTCCCTAAGTAGGGCCATACCACATAGATACCTGAAGTTCATTGCTAGAGAGAGGGCATTCCTATGTGTCTGACAAGGAAAGACATCAGAAGCCTCTGCTGGACCTATCTGGACTCCATCAATGCATATATATATTTTTTCCTTTTTTCTGCTGCTCTTAATCTGTATTCTTTGCTGTACTAAACCTTAGTTATGAATATAACTTGTGGTTGGGTCTTGTAAGTCCTTCTGGTGAATGACCAAACAAATCACTCCTATATTTCAGCAACTTAAAATTCAGAGGAGAAGAACAGGGTAGGGACTGGGGTAAAAAATTTAAGGGGTAGCTGCCAAAAACTCAGTAATCAAGATAAATGTTATTTTAATAAGTATTATATGAAAGTATTAAAACCCAATGCAAAACATCCATGATGAACAAAATATCAAAATCTTAAATATCAAAAATTTAAATAATGGTAAGATTTAATCATACACTTGTCATATCCTGACTTGCTTGCTGCACCCTAATCCCTGTCCAGGGGAAGAGACACACATGAGACTTTCAAATTATCAAATTGTCAAAGCAGAGAGCAGCATGTTTAGCAATGGTGCTAAAGGTTGCTAGATGTTTCTAAGTAGTCACTACACTTTGCCCACTTTTGTTCCATCTCACTTAGTTCTTGCCTTCCTCCAGTCAATCTCTACCAGTGCATCAGCTGTTTATGGAGCTGATAGGAACCCCTTTTAGGGATCTGCACCCTTCAGAGTCCTGTACGTGAGACGTTTCTTTTTTTTCTCATGCAGAACATCTCTGTGTGTAACACAGTCCTTGACAGGTTAAATATCATTGGGTAGGCAACTCCTGAATGCTAAGATGACTTAGCTTAAATGGATGTCGTAGTTATTCAAAGAGCCTTAGAGGTCTCTCATGAACTTTATTTCTAAATTTCTATTTATTTATACATTTTCAAAGAGATGGGTGTGCACAGCTAGATCCTGGGACTCATATAGCTACATCTTCTAGTATTTACCAAATCCAGTGCTAGGCACTTTAGATACAATATCACAAATTTTCCCAACAGTCGTTTAAAGATAGGTGGTGTCCCCATTTCACAGAGAAGGAAACTAAGCAGGTGGTTATGATACATTGTCACTAATTAGAGGCAGACCTGGGGCTCAATCTGCAGTTGTCTGACTCTATAGATGCCAAAAACTTGCTGAAGATGCTCTTTTGGGACATGGATCAAACACTGTGTTTTATGAAGTTGAACAGAGAGAATTTGGGAACGTGATTCTCCAGGCACCAACGCCTTCCTCAAAAGTATCATTTCACCTTAATGTCCCTACTTGGCCCTTGAAGACACGGAGTGTGTGACCCTTGCTTCCAGTTCTTTGCTGTACTAAATCTTAGCCATAAATATAACTTGTGGTTGGGTCTTGTAAGTCCTTCTGGTGAATCACCAAACAAATCACTCCTATATTTCAACAACTTAAAATTCAGAGGAGAAGAACAGGGTAGGGACTGGGGTAAAAAATTTACTAGCATACCATGGTATCACCTACTTGAGACTCTTTTAATTCCTGTACCTACTTTAAGGAGCGTGCTGTTGAAATGACTTTCATAATCTCAGCAAGAGCCCTGCAGTTCATAAACATAAGGGCACAAGCTTCCTCCCACTTTATGTGATAGCTCAGTGTAGCAGATGGGTTTTTCTGAATTATTCATTTGTGACTAATTTGTTTAGTAGCATCTATGTATCATATCCCATCTCTCTTACGAGTGAACCTAAGTGCTTTGGGAAACTATTTTATTCTATAATCAAAGAATGAAAGATGGAGTCAACTTTTGATGGCTGGCTTATATTTAAGCAGTTGCCCCAAACTTGCTAATTCTTGGTTTCTCTTTCCCTACTCCATAGACATACACCAGCCATGAGTGATATGGTTTGACTGTGCCCCCATCCAAATCTCATCTTGAATTGGAGCTCCCATAATTCCCATGTGTCATGCGAGGGACCCGGTGGGAGGTAATTGAATCATGCGGGCGGGTCTTTCCTGCGCTATTCTCGTGATAGTGAATAAGTCTTATGAGAGTCCGATGGTTTTATAAAGGGGAGTTCCCCTGCACACACCCTCTTGCCTGCCATCATATAAGACATCCCTTTGCTTCTCCTTTGCCTTCCACCATGATTGTGAGGCCTCCCTGGCCATGTGGAGCTGTGAATCAATTAAACCTCTTTCCTTTATAAATTACCTAGTCTCAGGTATGTCTTTATTAGCAGCATGAGAACAGATTAATACAATGGGTCTACAACCAAAGTTATTCACTTTGAGGACCCATTGATAGGCTTCAGAGGGTCACTGAATATCCTAGTATTAGCTGCACATTTTAGTTTATGTGCCTATGTTCTTTTGTCTGGGTGGAGACAGTTCATAGCCTTTATTAGATTTTAAGAGGGTCTATAAATCCAATTTATGAACAACTTACAAGATAATACAGTTTATTCTGGTTACAAAAACCAGACAAAGTTTTGGGTTCCTCATCTGGAAGAAACCACAAGAATGATCTTATTCACCACAATTAATCTTCCTGAAACATGGTGTGATGTCCTAGATAAAAACACTAAGGAGTACAGCAGGAAGGAACAAGCTCCCCTTATTTATTACGTGGAATTTGCTTAGGCTCTTCTTTGCCCTAGAACTATGACATAACTTCAGCCACTGCTTATATTGCATCCCTGCCAGATGTTCAATCTCTGCATGAAAACTTCAGCAACCAGGGAATGCCCATAATCTGCCATGGTCCTAGGTCATTGTATATAGCTTCATTTGTTTTAGTTTTTTTCAAGTTCTATTTTATTGATGTTTTATATACTTTGAAAATAATTGAAATGAGCTAGAATCAAGGGCAAGAAAAAATAATGAAACCATTCAAGGATGTTGCAGTGTGGGGGTGGCTGATAGGGAGTGCCAGGAAACTGCTGGTAAGGGAGATTACTGTGTTTGAGCAGAGGAGGCAATCCTGAGATTCTTGGCAGCAATGGCAAAAAGAGAAGCCCAAGGGATTGCCTAATTTTTCTGATCCAACGAAGAGAAGAGAGCCATGTTTTCAAGGGAGGTGAGTATTCTCCTAACTCTTGTGTTCTGGGAGAAATTATCGTAAAGCTTTTTATACAATGTACATTTAAAAGGGTATAATGGACAAGTGGCTTTTTGCCAGATGTTTTACCAGAAATGTAAGACATTTCTTGTAAGAAGCCTTGGTAGGAACTGTACTCTAGGTTTTATTTTTTAAAATAATAAAATACACACAGTATTTAACTGCTTCAATAAGTCAGTTTTCAGTTGTGCTGTCCCAGATAAAAGAGAGGAGCACATTTATGGAGGTGCTCCTCAAAAAAGTGCATTTGATTTTTCTTGACCCATCAGGAAAACAGTGGATGTTCAGGGACACCTTCCTAGTCAGTTCTACGAAAAATAAAATAAAATAAAAATGTATAGGAACATGTCTTTTTGGCTGGCTATCCAAACCTGCCTCCTCTGGTTCTAGTGACTTTCCTTGCAGGTCACTGTGAGGTAGGAGCAGGGGAGAGTTTCAGAGGTGTCATGGCATAACTGCAGCTCTGGAGGCAATGCAGAAGTGCTGCTCAGATACCAAATCCTGCAGGGTGAGTCACAAGAGGTAAACAATTTGTAATACTCTCTCTTTAGGATCTCCTCCTTGTTTTTGTGTCTTTTGCATAGAAAATTGATATTCTTTGTCAAATGGAGTCAGTATTACAAATTTTTCTGGAGGTTTTCTAATGATATCTAAATTGATCCAGGTATGAGTCTGTCAAAGATATGATTACAATGTACACAACGTTTAGAAGTAGCCTCGTTTGTATAATGTGACATAAATGGTCCAAGTTTCTTTTTTTTTAAACTTCATAACCAGGATGATAAGTTACTAATATTCAATGAGAAATTGAATCCTCAACAAAACTTCTTTAGATATGAGTATCCACATTATAATAAGAGGCTTGTTGGGTGACCCTGGAATTAGAATATGGAAGTGTAAATCATCTTAATGACAGTGCCAGCCATTCAGTTCAATTTGTTTTCTAATAGCTGCCTGGCAGAAAATTCAGATTTGAGATCTTTAGTGATCCCTGCAATGCAGGCTCTATCAATTCAAAAGAGATATGTATCCATTAGAGACCAGTTAAGATATAATGTTTTATAAGTATCCTCTCTCCCCAGCTTATTGAGGGCACTTCCATCTCCATACAGAATTGAGACCAAGCAGGGCCATGCCCTTCCTCAAAAGCATAGCTTGGATTGGTTCAAGAGCTTAGACACATAATCAGTTGAGAACTCAGAGTCTCGTGTCATCATAGAATGGAGTAAAAACTATTGAGTGGTAGCAGCCACTAAACAATATCAGTAGCAGAAGGAATAAAACCAGAAAATTATACTGAACTGGAGAGAAACTTGCCCTGAATCAGATTGGTACCAGGACAGAATCAGGAGGTGAGGCTGAGCTGGCAGTGGGATACAGGGAAAAAACAGAAGCATTAATTCATTAATTCATTCACTCATTCATCACACACATGATGAGTATTTTCTATCCACTTGGGATTCTTCTAGACACTGAGCTTTCAAATCAGACATGACCTCCTTCAGGTGCTTGGACTAGTATGAGAAAAATACATCAAGATCTGAGTTAAACAGAGAACAGCTTGGAGCAGTAGATTGGGTCAAAATTATGAAGAAACTTGAATGCCAGCCTTAAATACAATGGTTTAGCCTAGATTATATAGACAATGGAGGGGGAGGGCATCACATGTTAAAAAAAGGGATGCTATACAGGAAGCTGTGCACAAATCTGGAGACGAAAACAGAGCTATGGTGCTAAGTTGAGGGTAAGGAGAGGGCATTGCAATTGTCTCAGTAAAAAAGTAGTTATAGCTGGAACTAGAAGTAGGAATGACATTGCTAAAGGATAGAGGTAGAATGGGAAATGGATTGAACCAAAAAGATAGATATCCAAAATGGATATATTTGACTGTTAACAGGAGGCAAGCCAGAGGAGAGCATAGGGAGGGATGAGAGATAAAGTCAAAAGAGAAGAAAGTTTCCAGAATATAGAAGCTCATTAGTTAATGGTACTTCTGTGTAACAAAGGAATCAAGAATTGAGAAATGGCTATTTAAATTAGGTGCAGGGAGATCCTTGGTGACTTTAGGAGGACAGATAGATAGATGAGGGAATGAGTGGAAAATGAGAATTAGAAACTGTAAATATATTCTACTCTTTTGACAATTACACCATGAAATGAAGGAGAGTAGCCTAGGAGAACACCAGATATATTCATCAGAATTTTTTTGGTTGCAAGTGACAGAGAAACCAACCCAGAGTTTATATAGCTGAAGAATCTATGGGGTAGTGTAGGCTTCAGGCATGGATAGATTCAGGGTGCAGTCAATGCTATTAGTACCTCTTGGCTTGACTCTGTTTTCTTCTGTATGGTGGATTCATTTTCAGGTTTTATATGGTGACAAGCTGTTTGCTTTGGACTCATATCTTCCCAAATTCAAATCCAGTGATATCAAAAGAGAAGGTTATTTACCTAGCTGCTTAAGCAAAGTCCTGAAATTAGCTCTGGTTTGACTTGGATTGGCTTGACTGGAGTCAAGGGTCCATTTCTGATGGGGATGGAGTTCACTGGTTGGTGAAGGCCTGGAGATGGAGGCCTAAGAAAGCACATGGGATAAGAATACTAAAGGGAGTGGTTCCTGGGAGGAAAATCAGAGTACTATTAATAGAGAATGGATGCTGGGTGCCAAAAAGAGGTGTCTAAACTCCAAGTTTTAAAGAGAGTAGCTGATGGATAGAGGCCTGAAGCAGAAGGTAGGGAACGCAATCAAGCTGCATGGATGAAACTGATTTTGAAAGGAAGAAGCATTCTCATTTCTGAGATGGGAGTGAAGGAGAATATAATAAAAGATGGTATGTAGACAACTGGACATCTAAGTCAGGTAAGTTGAGGGAGCATATGTTAAATAACTTTAGTTGTCAAGTAAAAATCCAATTGAGGGAATGTGTAGTGTTATTTAAAAAAATAATTTAAATATATTGTACTAGCTATATTACAGAAAATACTTAGACATTGAAAATAAAATTCTGCAGCTAGCATATCCAATGTTTTCATTCTTTACACTGCAGACATAATCTTTACAAAGCTTAAGCATGAATTTTCCTTTAAATTATTCTTTATAACTTTGTTTTACTTGCATCCTATTTCATGGAGTAGATGTATCAGAATTCACTTAATCTTTTTACTTAAAGACATTGAGATTGCTTTCATTTTTTAAAATTAGATATAGTGCTACAAATATCATTATATACTTAGCTGTTTTTTTTTTCCTTGAGGTATTTCTGTAGCAAAAGTTCCCAGGAATGGGGTAATTGTGTAAAATGGAATAAACGTTTTGTGTCTCCTACATATGTTTGCAAAATCACCTTTCGAAAAGTATGGAAAATTGCCAATGGCCCTGGCCATATAAGAAAGTTCTAGTTTCCACCAGGCGCGGTGGCACATGCCTGTAATCCCAGCACTTTGGGAGGCCAAGGTGGGTGGATCACTTGAGGCTAGGAGTTTGAGACCAGCCTGGCCAACATGGTACAAAAATTAGCTGGACGTGGTGATTCTTGCCTGTAATCCCAGCTATTCGGGAGGCTGAAGTAGGAAAATAGCCTGAACCCAGGAGGTGGAGGTTGCAGTGAGCTGAGATCGCGAGATCATGCCACTGTTCTCCAGCCTGGGTGACGTTGCAAGACTCTGTCCCCCACCAACCCTGCCAAAAAAAGAACAAAGTGCTAGTTTCATAACTTGCTGAGTATTTTAGACATTTTATTCCATTAATATTTTTAAGATAACTAACATAACACAGTAAGCATTTAATGCCAGGGTGGGTCTAAACACCTGTCATGTTAATTCATTTAATTATCACACCAACCCTATGAGGGGAAAATTTATTATGATCCATGTATAAATAGGGAAACTAAGATATAAACAGATTAAATACACTATTCATGGCCCTACAGCTAGGAAGTGCTAGAAGCAGTATGTGAACCATGGGAACCTGAATCCCGAGCCTGTGTGCTCAATCACTGGGCAATATTGCTTTGTGATAGCTTTTGGTTAGCATTTTCTCAAATGTTGTTTACAACTTGTATACATTTGTGTGAGAATTTCAGAATGTCTTTCTCTGAAAGAGTCTTTCTTGATAGTTTTGCCCCAGTGTAGAGATAGCAGTGGGAAAATACTTATGGACTTGGATACCTCAGATGGTCTGAATGGGGAGATTTATTAATAAGTCATACATGTTTTAACCCTTTGTAAAGTTGTATGTAAAGTTGTTGTATGTAAAGTACAACATACTTATATGCAAATAATTATATTGCTAAGCATTAAAAATAAATGTAGTTATTTCATCCACCTAGGATAGCCAGGCTTTTTTGAGGGGTTCTGATGGTTCTATAATCTAACTCAACCCTGCTGGTTACCATGGAAACATACCTTCTGGCTTTTCTTGAACATCTGAAATGTGGGTATTGTTTTGATGTGACAAGTTTCAGCCAGCTCCTGGGAAAGCAAAGAAATGGCATGAAGTTACAGTATTTCTGTCCTCTCCCTGTACCAAGCATGTTATTTGGTAACTTCTCAGGAGGCATGTCTAAAATTCCAAGGACACCTGACACTTTACAGACTCTACTGCTGTGAACTTTCTAACATTCCTCCAGGAATGTCACAATGATTGACATGAAATGATTGATAGAAAATGGTTGTTACAGCATTCCTGGGCTTTTTCATCCCATAGAACCGGAAGGTGGGTAAGAGATGGAGGCCACAACAGAATAGATGCTTAATAACAAAATGAGGTGCGTTTGAAGGACCTTGTGAAACAGTACAGAGGGGCCCCAGTGGAACTCAATATCAGAAGAGCTTATTGCAAAAATAGAAAAGAGTAAACAAATCTTTATAACTCTACTTGAAATGTGGAATGCATCCTGATCTAGCATTTTAAGTAAGGCTTATACATGTCTTTCTTTTAAGTCCTTCACTGCCCATCTTTGTGAAAGATTTGGAGCCAAAATATGATAAAATATGCCAGAATCCCAATTGTTTTAATCTATTCCAAACTACTTTCAAATGTTAGTTTTTGTTTTTCTTGTTTAGGAGTCAAAAGAAAATTAGTCACCCACAGGATCAACAGAACTGGACATCTCTCTCTAATATACCAATCATTTTATTGGCATTAAATCTCTTGCCCTGGTACTCACAGCACGTGCGCGCACACACACACACACGCACACACACCTGAACACACACTGTATTATAATTTTTCATGACCACACAATGATAACAACTGATACATAAATTACCATTAGACAATTATGCATTTTGTTTTACCTTAAAAGACAATGAGCTCTAATCAAAAAGCCAGACAATAATACAACTTGGCAAGGATGTGGAAAAATCAGAACTCCCATACATTGCTGATGAGAATGTAAAATGGTGCAACTGCTTTATTTATTTATTTATTTATTTATTTATTTATTTATTTTGAGGCGGAGTCTCGCTCTGTCGCCCAGGCTGGAGTGCAGTGGTGCGATCTCGGCTCACTGCAAGCTCCGCCTCCCAGGTTCCCGCCATTCTCCTGCCTCAGCCTCCCAAGTAGCTGGGACTACAGGCGCCGCCACCACGCCCGGCTAATTTTTTTGTATTTTTAGTAGAGACGGGGTTTCATTGTGTTAGCCAGGATGGTCTCGATCTCCTGACCTCGTGATCCGCCCGTCTCGGCCTCCCAAAGTGCTGGGATTACAGGCTTGAGCCACCGCGCCCGGCGCAACTGCTTTAGAAAACAGTTGGTCAGTTCCTCAGAAAGTTAAACACAGAGTTACCATATTACCACAAAATTCCAATCCTGGATATAAACCCAAGGGAAATGGAAATTTTGTTTACAGAAAAATTTGTACACTAATGTTTATACCATTTTTTTAGGGGGGGGATGGAGTTTTGCTCTTGTTGCTCTGGCTGGAGTGCAATGGCACGATCTGGGCTCACCGCAACCTCTGCCTCCCGAGTTCAAGCGATTCTCCTGCCTCAGCCTCCCAAGTAGCTGGGATTACAGGCATGCATCATCACGACCGGCCAATTTTTGTATTTTTAATAGAGATGGGGGTTCGCCACATTGGCCAGGCTGGTCTTGAACTCGTGGCCTCAAGCGATCCACCAATCTGGGCCTCCCAAAGTGCTGAAATTACAGATGTGAGCCACTGTGCCTGGCCAAAGTACTGATATATTCAATAACATGAATGCACCTTGAAAATGTATGCAGTGAAAGCAGCCAGTGATTAAAGACCACATATTCTATGATTCCCTTCATAGGAAATGTTCAGAATAGCAAATCTGTTTTGCTTACTGTGGATTTATGGTTGCCTAGGATTTGGGAGTGGGGGATGGAGGGAATTTGGTGTAACTACTAAAGGGTACAGTGTTTCTTCTTGGAGTGATGAAAGTGTTCTAAAATTGATTGTAGTGATGATTGCACAACTCTGTGAATATAGAAAAGGTAAAGAGATAGTCATCCTAGCTGCGTATTCTGAATTTATAGGTTATGGTTCATCCTAAAGGGCAATTAAACACTCACACTTTAATGAAGCTTGAAGGAAATGGAGAAAGGGAACTTCTATTATGCTCTGGGCACCATGTCATTTATTTAATGTATTTTATATCATTTTATCTTCGGTTAAGTATTATTATCCTGTTTTACAAATGAAGAAACTGAAGTTTATGCAGGTTGAACTACAGTGGGTCACAAAATCATTAAAGGGCAGAATGGTAGATATCACTTTTTTCATTCTAAAGCTCAAATGCATTCTAACATGTGGATAGGCCATCTGTTGGTATCTTTCATCATTATAAATTAACATGTTAAAAATAATAATTTTGTAGAGACATTGTGTGTATTAATAAGATACACTTTGAGGTCATAGGGTTGATTATTTTTTGGGGGGATGGGATGAGGAAGGATGTCTCCAGATACAAGAAGAAGGGATTTCTGGGAATTTCTTTTGATGCTTCAAAAAAACAAACAAACAAACAAACAAAACACAAAAAGCATAAGATATAGCAAGAGAAAAACAAAATATATTAAGATGTCTGTAAGGCACTGAGTTAGGTTTTAGAAATTGATTAACAAGGCCAGATGTGGTGGTTCACACCTGTAATCCCAGCACTTTGGGAGGCTGAGGTGGGCGGATCACCTGAGGTTGGGAGTTCAAGACCAGCCTGACCAACATGGGGAAACCCCATCTCTACTAAAAATACAAAATTAGCTGGGTGTGGTGGCACATGCCTGTAATCTCAGCTACTCGGGAGGCTGAGGCAGGAGAATTGCTTGAACCCAGTAGGCAGAGGTTATGGTGAGCCAAGATCGAGCCATTGCACTCCAGCCTGGGCAACAAGAGTGAAACTCCGTCCCCCAACACCCCACCCCCCAAAAAAAGAAATTGATGAACAATCCATCACAGGGATGAAAACCATCTTTCACCTTGAGCTCAACTTTACCAGATTTCTATTGTCTCCCTAGAGCAACTCTGCTGAGGAGGATTCTGCGGCAGAGCCCAGAGCAAGTGGTGAAGAAAGCTGGGATTGATTAGTGAGGCCTGCCACAGCATAAGAGGGGAGAGGGGTATCAGGAGAGCTCACCGTTTTTTGCTAATTTTTTTTTTCTTTTAAGTAATACAAAACATGCAAGTGTAATGAGGAAGTTTACTGTAGCTTATCAGAAAAAATGTGAAATTGTACTTGATTTTAAATTGATCATGTATTAATAATTACTGAGACAGTGCTATTCATTACAATGCGTTTGGATTTTGAGTATGTGCATGGAAGATTTAAGATTCTTACCGGAGAATTGTTCACATCCACATTAGCAAAAAATACATTTTGGTATTTCACAGACATTGCCTTCAAAATAAAAAATAAATATTTCCCATTAGTTTGATGTTAATATTAAAATATACACTGGAAGTGTCTTTTCAGTAGAAATGAAGAAATGAACAAAAAGGCTGTTAAAGAGGACTAAGCATCATTCTGACATTTCACTACAGCCTAGAGCCTGAAGCATCAAGTCAAATACCAGATGATGCCAAGGTCAGATGATGTAAGGACCAGTGGCAGAAGCAGAGTCAAAGAACCAAACTGAAGATTAGAGTTTCAAGGTTGGCAAAGAAATAACAGAATGTGTGTGGTCGGTCCAGACTTACCTTGTGGGGTGCCAGAAGGGATAGTAGAGTGGCTTTCTCCTGGGAGAGCTGTCGGGGGAGTCTGTCTTCAGTGATCTTTGAGATATAGCTCTCTGAGCCAAACTCTACTTTCTCTTGCCTGGCATTTTGAGAGGTGCTGGTGCTACTGGTGGTAGAAGGCTGTTCTGCTTGAAGTGATGTCAACATTTTAATGCTGACCATTGGCCTTATTTCCTTCCACCCCTGTTGCCATCTCTCTGTGCTCTACTATGTATGGAAACTAGATTTTCCAGGTTCTATTGCTGGCTGACTTCCAATTAAGTTTTTCCAATGGGAAGTATTTGCAGGAAATGGAAGGGGAGGAGGGAAGAAGTAACTCCCTTCTACTTCTGTTTTGTTCTGGAATCGTCTTTGGCAGTGGTGGCGACCATGATGCTGGTAGTGGGTCTAGGGGAAGAGGAAGTGGCAGCAGCCACAGCTGCAGCAGTGACAACAGTGGCCCATAAATGTCAGCTCCTGGGTGTCTTTTCAGACAGCTGTGTTCATACCTTAAGGACACTTGATGGCATCTTGAATTGTTTGCTTAAAATCATAGCTCATGCATTTCTAGTCGCTTATTTCTGTTGATCTAACTCTAAAATGTGTTTCCTGAATTTGATCTTTCCTTTTTCTCTAAAAGCCACGGCTCTAGTTTTGGAAAAACCTATCATTACTGACATTCACCCTGGGTTTCCTGCTTTTAGACTTTCCAACCTATTCTTGTGCAACCTCCAAAAATATTTTCTAAATGCCACATTTGATTGTGGCAAAATCCTCCTTAAAATTGTCCTATTTGACTCTCCACAGCAGTTTGTTGAGTTATAACACAAGATCCTACTTGATCTGGCCTCAGCTTCCTTTTTCATGCTCGTGTTTTGCCACTTCCATTGCACACTATATGTAAGCCTCACAGATTACATATTGCCTTCCCCCAATCACACCATACAATTTCTCAATAAAATTATAGCCTCTCCTTTTCCAGAAATGTTCTTTTCAGGGATTTATGCCTAGTGGTCCTCTTAGCCCAGGATCAGCAAACTATGCCCTATGGACCAAATCTAGCCCTCCACCTGTTCTTTTAAATAAAGTTTTATTGGAACTGGTTGCCCATCTGTTTTTGTGTTGTCCTTGGATTTTGCACTACAGCAGCAAAGTTGAATAGTTGTGACAGAGATCATATGGCCTGCAAAGCTGAAAATATTTTCCATCTTGTCCTTTACAGGAAAAGTTTGTTGACCCCTGCTCTTGCATGATTTAAATCACTTCTTAAAACCCACATTTTCTTATGAGTCACTGGTTTTTTTCTTGTTGTAATACATCCGTTAGCAATTTCTTCAGAGAGATTCTGTAGCTAGTAAACTTTTAGTTTTTGTGTGTCTGAAAATGTCTTGAACTCTTTCCCTCTCTTGAATAATGGTTTTGCTAACTAACTTCCATTTTACCATCCTGGAAAACCTGGAAGGGAAAAGTGGTGAAGATTTCTTTGCCTCCCTTGCAGCTAGAGTTCTGGATGCAAATTTCGTTTTACTAGTTAGATGCATGCCGGTGAAATTTGAAAGGCAGAATGAGACAGAAGCTATTTTCTTCTTATTTTTTGGTGGAAAGCAAGGTTGTGGGTACTGTTTGTGCTAGAGGCAAGCAGTGGTAGCAGCCAGACTCAGGGTTCAGAAATCAACTTCTTAGATGTCCAGAGGCCATGGTGGCTGTAGTAGCTGCCTAATCCTGCTTCTGACTCTCTGACCACTGCTCTGTTGGTGGCTTTTTAACTCCCAATCATGGCCTCCCATTTCCCGTGACTTCTGATGATGGCAAAGTTAGAATCTCCACAGGTGGGTCTGTGGTGTTCTGAAGACTGGTTCGTGGAGTTTCTGTCCCAAACGCATTCACTCAGTCTCTGATGATTTTATGAGCATTAATTCCTTGTATTAAAATCTTTTTCTAATTTGGTTCTAATGTGGTTTATGTTTCTTGCTTTGATCTCTAACTGATACAGTCATCTAACCTTTTTGATACCAGGTACTAGTTTTATGGAAGACTTTTTTTCCCCCACAGACTGGGGTTGGAGGGATGGTTTCAGGATGAAACTGTTCCACCTCAGATCATCAGGTATTCGATTCTCATAAGGAGTGTGCAACCTAGATCCCTCACATGTGCAGTTCACAATAGAGTTTGTACTCCTATGAAAACGTAATGCTGCTGCTAATATAATAGGAGGTGGAGCTCAGGAGGTAATGCTTACTCGCTGGCTGCTCACCTCCTGCTGTGTGGCCAGTTCTGAATAGGCCACGGACGTGTGGAGCGGTACTGGTCCATGGCTTGGGGGCTGGGGATCCCTGATCTAGGGTAAGTAAAGCCTTCCTCCAACCCCCTCATATGAGTTAAAAGAAAATTACACATATGATACAGGAATGTCTTCTCTTGCAAAAGTTCAAACATTACAAGAAAAATAAAGCAAAATATGAAACTCTCCCATTCACAATCTTCCAACAATTTCCACTCCTTTTCACAGAAAAAAAACTTGTTTGATATGCATCTTTCTGCTTCTCATTTGTTTGCATATATAAATTATATATGTATATGTGTATATACATATGGTTATATACTCACAAATATACTTATATGTACATATATGTGTCTGTTTTACGTAAATGGGGCCATACTCTATACACTTCTTATACTGTGCTCTTTTTACTTAATAATATGTTGTCCTGGAGATGACTACATATTTACATGGATCTACTTAATCCTTTTAAACACCTGAAATATTTCACAGAGTGGAGCACCAAAATTTAAAAACTGTATTTTCATTAGCCTGGATTCCTGCAGAAAACGGATGGCACAATCAAATTAGGATAATTGGAGTTTTTTTGTTTGTTTGTTTGTTTGTTTTTTAACAAAGGGACTAACTATATCTATTAAGTTAGAATGGGCATAGGAGGGGCTGCAGAGCCTGGATGTAGCAAAAGCCAAGCTGTTATGGCCTGAAGATATGAGGGAGGCAGAGGTTACCAAGACATAGATTTCATTTTATTTCGTGACAATGCCTCTTATTGGTTATTGGAATTGCATCAGCTTTGACTCTGTGGCCTGTGAGTATGTAGTACATTTATATTCCTGAAACTGAACGCTAGCTATCCTGTGGCAAAGTCAAGGAGGTCCTCTTTCCTAAGTCTTCAGTGTCAGCATGGTAGGGCCAGTCAGAAACTAAAATGTTCCCTCAGGATATTCTTTATTTTTTATTTTTAAATACAGACAGGGTTTCACTATGTTGGCCAGGGTGGTCTGAAACTCCCGGCCCCAAGCAATCCTCCCTCTTTGTCTTCCCAAAGTGCTAGGATTGCAGGCATCAGCCACCATGGCTGGCCTCCCTTCTGGATATTCTAAGAATTTTAGGCAGAGAAGGGATGTTGTGATGTTATGTAACCAGTTTCTCTATTGGAATATAAGTTCATTTTAAATTAAATATCAAAGATTGTGACTGTGGTTAAAATTAACTCAGGCCGTGACTGAGGCTCAGGTGGATTAAAAGAAGTTGAAATGTTAGAAACCTTGCTGAAAATAAACCAGAGCATTTTCAGCTGTGTAGAATATTCTTTATATTTGAAGGAATAAACTTCACAAAATTGACCATAAAACATGTAAAGTTGTATACAATAAGGAAAAATGAAAAAAGTGCCCTGAGATTCTTTCTGCAATATGTTATACCAAAAATAAATAAATAAAATGTTAAAAACTGTTAAGTAGGATGTTACAGAAATTAACCAGATAAAATATGGTATAGATAGTAAAAGATTCATTTGGAGACCATAAAAACATGAACCAATATGTATGTGGAAAAAAGACTTGAATATAAATATACGAGTACAACTCAGTAGAATATTTTACAAAGTAAATCAAGGACAAGAAAGGAACATGCAAGGCGTATTATTTGCCTCATTGCAACAACACGTGTGGACTTGGAGGACATCATGCTAAGTGAAACGAGTGAGTCACCATAGAATAAATACTGCATGATTCAATGTTTATGAAGTATGTAAAATATAGTCAACTTACAGAAGCAGAAAATATAATGGTGGATGCCAGGGAACAGGGAAGGAGTGAAAGAGTTGTTTAATGGGTATAAAGATACAATTGCACAGGACGATAAGTTCTAGAGATCTGATATAACCAGGGATCTTCAGTCCCAGGGCTGGTCTATGGCCTGTTAGGAACCAGGTTACACAGCAGGAGGTGAGTGGTGGGTGAGTGATCATTACTGCCTGAGCTCTGCCTCCTGTCAGATCAGCGTGGAATTAGATCCTCATAGGAGCAAGAACCGTATTGTGAACCGCACATGTGAGGGAGCGAGGTTGCACTACTTATGAGAATCTAATACCTGATGATCTGAGGTGGAACAGTTTCTTCCTGAAACCATCCCCGCACCTCTACCCTAACCCGTAGTCCATGCAAATTGTCTTCCACAAAACTGGTCCCTGGTGTCAAAAAGTTGGGGCCCACTGTAATATACAACGTAGTGCTTATAGTTAACATGAGGGTGTTGCACACTTAAAAATTTAGTGTAGATTTCATGTTAAGTGTTCTTATCACACATACACGCACACACACAAAAGCAAATGTACACAAGATTTCATTTGGAGGTGATGGATTTTGATTGTGGTAATAATATCATGGGTGTATACATATGTCCCGACATCAGTTGTATACATTAAATAAACAGATTTTGTTTATTTAACAATTATACTTCAATAAAGATATTTAACAATATACATCAATAAAGCTGTAGGATAAATAACATAAAGACATATGGTTTGTTCTGATAATAAGGTTGAAGAACTGGGAGAAATTTATTCTTTTATGTTATATTTAAAAACAAATATTGTATTTATCTGTATTCTAATCCAGTGTTTGAAAGTTCTGAACTCTTGAAACTTTGGTAAAATGTCATTGCTATAATATGAAGAATCCATTAATTTGTACAACTGGACTCCTTTGCACATCTTGGGATGTTCCTTGCAGAATTACCCGTGGACAAGTAGTATTAATTTTCTGGTGTGTACACTCATTATCTAATTGGATCTCAGTAGATTATCTTCAAGTTAATCAGGGTGCTTCAAAAAACTATGTCTCCATAGTGGCTCATAAGTGCCAAACTTTTAAGAATTACTGGGAAAAATATTCTGGAACTTTAAATTTCTTCTAAAACTATGAGATAGGTACTGGTTGTACTTACATGGAAAACAGGTACCATCCTTTTGCAAGGACCACACCATTTTGAAGAAAATTCAACCACTGCGAGTTTGTGTCCGGCAGCTGTCAGAAATGTTTTAAATTCATTCTGAAACCAGAAAATAAATGAGGAAATGTCTCATGACATTTTGTAGAGAATAAGATGACAGGTTAGTTTTGCTTTTGTTTTTGGTTTTTTTAGAGCCAGGGTATCACTATGTTGCCCAGGCTGGTCTCAAACTCCTGGGTCCAACTGATCCTCCTGCCTCAGCTTCCCAAAGTGCTGGGATTACAGGTGTGAGCCACCATATCTGGCCATGTTAGTTCTTAAAAACCTTAACCATGTATCCCATGCCATTGTTCTCTAGCTGACCCCACCTTCTCTAAATGTCCCTCATGTCAAATATATTTCTCTTTGTAAGTACATATAAATCATGGAAGTCTATGCACCAAAAAGGTTGGTAATGGAAGTTGATAACGGTGGTTACCTCTGAGGAGAAACAGGTTGGCCAGGGAGGGATGGGGGCTGGAGGGTAGGCGTGAATTGCTGTTCAGGGTGGATATCTATAGTACTAGATTTTTATTAAACAAGGGCCTAAACATGCATGACTAATGAACTTTCAAAGGAGATGAACTAATCTCACACCTTGATTCAGTTCTTGTTTTTTGGGGGGAAGTGATCAGTATTACAGCTGTGGCTAAAACTATACATTTAAGGATTTGACATGCTTCTTGCTGAATGTCAAATGAATTTCCCATCAACTGTTTGTATCATCTAAGTAAATCAAGGTTTCCCTTCCTGGGACTCAGATGACTGCATCTATATTTGCTTGCTTTATGAGAAGTGACTGGTCCTACACTAGTTATTTCATGCATGATTGATCTCCCCAAGTCCTTACAGGACTTAATCTTGATTCATTCCTGTACCTCCCATGATCCCTAACTGACACATAAGTGCTTATAGAGTACTCATCGAGTAAATGCTCATGGAGTGTTTTCTTTAATTTAATTTAATTTAATTTTTTGGAGACAGGGTCTGGCTCTTCGTCCAGGCTAGGGTGTTGTGGTGCGATCTCAGCTTACTGCAGCCTCTGCCTCCTGGACTCAAGCCATCCTCCCACCTCAGTCTCCCAAAGTGCTGGGATTATAGGTGTGAGCCACCTTGCCCAGCCTGAGTGTCTTCTTGATGAATGAATGATTTGCCAATATATAGTACTCTGTTAAAGATTTTTTCTTTTCTCACTGGAATTGCAACAATTGTAACTAATTTACTCTGTGCCCTATATTCTCTACCATAATCTTTACAACAACACTATGATGTGTATACTATTATTATCTCCATTTTACAAATGAGAAAACTGAAGTTCACTAACTTTATCTGATCAATTAGCTGGTAAGTGGTGTAGTTGGCATTGGTATCCTAGGCAGCCTGACCCCAGTTCCTATTTCCTTAACCACTACAGAAAATCCACTCCTGAGTTCATCATAGAATTAGAACTTATTCTCCCTTTCATTGGCCCTAATTGCACTGTGTGCTTATTCCCGGACCAAACATTGAGAGGAGGGGGATGGGATTGTTAATTGGATTAAGCCAAGCAAGGCCCATTCCCACTATGGATGGGTTTAATCCATACAAATGACATGTGATACGGTTTGGCTGTGTCCCCATCCAAATCTCACCTTAAACTGTAGCTCCCATAATCCCCACATTGCATGGGAGGGACCGGGTGGGAGGTAATTGAATCATGGGGCAGGTTTTTCCCATGCTGTTCTTGTGACAGTGAGTAAGTCTCAAAAGATCTGACAGTTTTATAAAGGGCAGTTTCCCCTGCACACACTGTCTTGCCTGCCACCATGTAAGACATGCCTTTGCTCCTCCTTTGCCTTTGCCATGACTGTGAGGCCTTCCCAGCCATGTGGAACTGTGAGTTCATTAGATCTCTTTTTCTTTATAAATTACCAAGTCTTGGGCATTTCTTCATAGCAGTATGCAAATAGACTAATACAACATACCTGCTCTATTATAGCCTGGACAATTACGTGGCTACTTTGTTTAGTTTCAATCAGGTAGAAGTGACAACTCAAAGAAGATGCACTCTCTTTCTTTATCAATATTCCTCTAGGATGGAGTAACTAACTTTTCAGAGCCATGCCAAGCCTTTATTTCTCACTTGCTTCTGAAGTTATAAGGTAGATGCCATCCTTACAAGCTCCCAGCACTCTTCACTTTCCAGTAGTTGTTGTTTGGGTGTGAGCTGGCCTAGTTGGACCCATGAACTTAACTTGACTAAATTATCTGAAGGAAATACTCTCACAGTATAGGTATTTATTTAACACATACCTATTGAGGCCTATACTATGCCAGGTACTGCACAAACTGCTAGGATACCACTGTGGCAAACAAAAGAAAACAAACAAAAACTATGCATTCTGTCTCCATGGAGTTTACATTTTAGAATGGGAAGCTTACTGTAAGGTCAATAGGTAATATTTGTAGTATATTAGTGATAATTGCTAATGAAGAAAACAAAAAGAAAATGAAGTAGGAAGGAAGAATGGGGGTTGGATTACAACTGTAGTCCGGATGGCCAAGGTCAACCTCAAAGAGAAGGTGGCATCTGAATAAAGATAGGATGGAGAGCAGGGCCTCTGAAAAGGTCCCTGGAGAGGAAAAGAAAGGTCTTCTGAGGGAATAAGGCTCTGGGCTATTCTGTGACATCCCCAGAACATTAAAAAAATAAGTGCCAAAAGCATTAGCAAATGTGTGATGTTTCAAAATATGTTCTTATATCAAGGTTATAGGGCAGTGCTCTCTTAATCTGGTCAGTGTCATTTTTGTGATCTGTATAGCAACCTTTGGGGAAAATGTCAGAAGTCTAAATCTGCGGGTGCGGGTGGACATGAGGCTCAGGCCCTAAACCCTCTCCCCTCCTCCAGCTCTTGACTTCCTGTAATGAGGGCAGGCATCAGAAGGTCTGGGTTCTAATGCCCACACCACCTCTTAAATGAAGTAGCCCTGAACCTCTCTTTTAGAGGCAATTTTCTCCTTTATAAATCAAGAATTATCTCTGTCCTGTACATGAATTTAGATTTGTTGTGACAGCAACATTGGGCAATGAGTAGAAGGTGGCACTACAAAGTACCTACCTAAGGGATTCTTGATACTATTGGTCACAATTTTCCCACTCCAGTCCACATCTGGGGTTTCTATTCTCTTTCCTAGGATAAGAGAAAAGGTGTGGGATCCCTTACTTCCATGGAATTTTCCAGGCACAACTGAGGTAGGATCCATGGGATCAGATACAGGATGGGATATACTAAGAGCTGGTCTAGAATTCATCTGAAGTCAAGCAGGAAATAAGAGTCCAGGAGGAAGAAAGCCCTTCTTTATCAATTTGCCCCTTGGCTGCTTTTCTAGATAGTGCCATCCCTCAAGGAACAAGATACAGAGCAAGAATTTAAAACTCTCCCCTTGCTACAATGCAATGATGGAATACTGGATAGAGAGAATACATTCTTAAAGTTTTTCAAATCTGTTCCCAAGATGGCCACATTTGAAATATTCAGTGAAGCCAAATAAATACCTACCATGTCGTTAATAATCTGCACCATGATCACACCAGGGAAGTGCTGATGAAAATCCCCTGTTGGTTTAGTTGGATCACTGTAGCTGTCTCCTATTTATTACAGTATCCTGCCCGGAATACATGGGTAACTTCTCTATGACATCATTAAACATGTCATCTCAGAACCCGGAACTTTGACAGACTTTGGATCTTATTTCACTTTTATGCCATGACTAGTTCACTTGTGGACAGCCAAGAATCAGAAAACTGAGGGCCTTATATGCAGAATCAGTAATGTGTTTGTCTTATTTTCATCTTTTATAACCTATTTCTACATATTCTTCTCCCATCTCCAATCCATCCTTCCATCCCATCACCAAATGAGAAGTAAGCAGAGTAATATTAAATAGATGAGATTTTCACTTAAGAATTTGAAGACACGATTGTGCTGTTGAGAAAAATACTAAAGTCTTAACCCTATAATAATGAGTTTCCTGTAAGTTTGATTTAATGAGTCATAAATTCCCATTCACTTTGTTATTTTGCTCTAATTATTTAGAGAGTAAAGAAATGACACTTTTATGCACTAGATCAAGGGTTGGCAAATGTTTTCTCTAAAGGAACAGATACTATTTTAGCTTTATGGGCCACCCACAGTCTTTGTTGCATGTTCCTCATTTCTTTTGCCACCTTTGAAAAATGTAAAAACCCTTCTCAGCTAGTAGGATGTGCAAAAAACAGCAGCAGTTTGCTGACCCCTGCACCTGATGATTTGTCACTTTCAGAAACTGATGTCAGAAAAAATCCTGAACATGGCCATGGCCAATGTTCCTTAAATCTACAGAGCAACAAGAACAACGAAAATGAGAAATTGTAGATTCTATAATAAAACAAAAATAGCAAAATCTCTCTTTCTGTTTTTTTAATATATCCAGCTCTGGGCCTTTAGTCATGTGTTGCATGAAAACTGTCAGATGGAGACAATGGCTGCCTCTGTACAGGTATTTGAAGTAGGCGTGTAACAAAATGTCACATGTACCCCATAAATACGTAGAAGTATTATGTATTGGTATGGTTTGGCTGTGTCCCCACTCAGATCTCATCTTGAATTGTAGCTCCCATAATTCCCAAGGGTTGTGGGAGGGACCGGTGGGAGATAATTGAATAATGGGGGCAGTTCCTCCATACTGTTCTCATGGTAGTGAATGCATCTCATGAGAGCTGATGGTTTTATAAGGAGTTTCCCCATTTGCTTGACTCTCATTCTCTCTTGCTTGCTGCCATGTAAGACATGACTTTTGCCTTCTGCCAGAATTGTGAGGCCTCCCCAGTCACATGGAACTATGAATCTATTAAACCTCTTTTTCTTTATAAATTACGCAGTCTTGGGTATGTCTTTATCAGCAACGTGAAAACAGACTAATACATGTATTAACAAAAATTTTTTTAAAATTAAAAAAGGTATTTGAAGTATTTTCAATGACTTTGTTCATTGCTTATTCTCTCTCTCTCTTTTTCATTGGGATGCATCCTCCATCACAGCCAGAAATTGTATTCATGCTTATATATTTTAGATCTTATCCTCATCTATTTCTCCTCTATCTTTTGTCTCATTTTCATTCAAGAAGGAAAAATGGATGTTGACACAAACTGAACATCTTCCAAGCAAGGTTTCTTAACCACAGCATTCCTGACGCTTTGGGCCAATAAGGCTTTGTTATAGGGGGCTGTCCTGTGCATTGTAGGCTGTTTAGCAGCATCCCTGACTTCTACCCGCTAGATGTCAGTAGCACCTCCAAGTGGTAATAACCACAAGTGGCTCCCGGAGGGGCAAAATTGTCCCCACTGGAAAACCACTGCTTCAAAGCGTGAGCTCCATTGTAAGCATTATTTTCATACATGTTATCTTGTAAGTGCCCAGTTAGCTAAGGTAATGGTGTCCATCTACAGGTAAGATAGTCCAGGTACAACAAGTTTAGATAACTTATGATAGCTGGAATTAATTTAGAATCCAGTCCAGGTTGCTTCTCATGTAGGAAGGAACACAGGGTCGGCTGAAATATGTAGGTCTCTCAGAAAGCCGTTTAGCACTGGATGGTCTGAATTCAGAGGGAATTCCTTTTTTCTCTGCACCAGGAAGACATCTACCATTTCCATTCTCCTTTTCCTTGTGGAATTAACTCTTCTTGAACTTCTCTCCACAGCATTTGAAAAGAAGATGGTTCATAATGAACGCTCAGACACAGCTACTACACCAACAAACTCCGGCCATGTCCTTGGGGTTTCTGGAAGTCAAGCAAGGCTGGGTCAGTACCTCTGTCTTTCAGTGCTAGGGCTTGTAGACTTTTTTGTGGAATTTGCTGCTAAGAAGCTTGCCTAGCCCAAGGACAGGGAGAGTACAAGCTGATGGCTCACAGAGGTTTATTTTTCTCAACTAGAATAAGCACTCCTACAATCCAGAAAATGGCCAAATTCACTCATCGACTTTTTTAATGTTTTGCAGAGAGAGAGCTAGTCAGTAAGCATGGCAAGTTTCTAGTCCTGGAAAGAAGCTCCTGGCATAGTATTTTCTAGAAAAGAGCCATCTGGGCTTTCCCTTTGCACTTGACTGCCTTCTTTGTTTCCCTAGACTAATTTCTTACCTCATTGTTGGACTCATGAAGCTCCAAGACAGTCTGGGTGGAGTCTCTTTTTGAGAAGTCAGGGTTGCATTTTTTTTTTTTTTTTTTTGAGGTGGAGTCTGGCTCTGTTGCCCAGGCTGGAGTGCAGTGGTGCGATCTCGGCTCACTGCAAGCTCCGCCTCCCGGGTTCATGCCATTCTCCTGCCTCAGCCTCCCGAGTAGCTGGGACTACAGGTGCCTGCCACCACACCCGGCTAATTTTTTGTACTTTTTTTTTTTTTTTTTTTTTTAGCACAGACCGGGTTTCACCGTGTTAGCCAGGAAGGTCTTGATCTCCTGACCTTGTGATCCACCCGCCTCAGCCTCCCAAAGTGCTGGGATTACAGGCGTGAGCCACCGCGCCCGGCCTGTTTTTGTTTTTATTTTGTTTTTTCAAAAAAATTAACCAGGAAGAGAATCCTGAGAATGGGTTGGGAATTTTAAATCTTGAAAAATCTACAAGAAAAACAGACTGGAAAGAAAAGAAGTAAAAAGAGAAGGGAAAGGAAGAGAAGAAAACTGGTAAGAGGAAAAGGGAGAAAGGAAGAGCAAAAGAAGGCAAAGCAAAAAAAAAAAGTTTAAAAAGTAAATGAAAGAAGGGTGAACAAGTAATTATAGACAGAGAGGATAAAGAACTTATAATTAGGGGTTGGGCGCGGTGGCTCACACCTGTAATACTAACGCTTTGGGAGGCCGAAGTGGGTGGATCACTTGAGGTCAGGAGTTCGAGACCAGCCTGACCAGCATGGTGAAACCCCGTCTCATTATACCAAAAATACAAAAATTAGCCAGGCATGGTGGTGCGCACCTGTAATCCCAGCCACTCAGGAGGCTGAGGCAAGAGAATCACTTGAACCCAGGAGGCGGAGGCTTCAATGAGTTGAGATCGCACCACTGCACTCTAGCCTAGGTGAAAGAGTGACACTCTGTCTCAAAAACAAAAACAAAACAAAACAAAACAAAAAAACATATAAGTAGGACTTTCATTGTGTGGTCATACATAGACATTAGCATCACCTGGGAGCTTAATAGAACTATAGAACTTCCAGTTCCACCCCAGATGCATTGAATTATAATCTGTGTGATTCTTGTTAACATTGATGTTTGAGAAGCACAGTTCTGGAGACAGAATTTCTAACAGAGAACTGTTCTGAGGACCTGTGTACCAGCAGCATCAGCACCACTTGAGAACTGTGAGAAATGCCAATTCCCAGGCGCCACCCTGTACCTGCTGACTCAGAATCTCTGAGGGTAGGGCTGACAGTGAAGTTTTAACAAGCTCCCCAGATGACGCTGCTACATGCTCAGGTTTGAGAACCGCTGGGCTAGATTTTTTTTTAAAAAAAAACCACTGGATGGGTTTATGTTGCTCAGGTGTATCATGTCTTTGACACCATGATGGCTCAAGATTATGATTCAAAATATTTAACAATTTGAGTGGCTTGGATGCTGATCAGTCAGAATGAGCAACAGCTATGCATCTGCTCAGCTAATTGCTTTGCCAGCATAAACTCTTTTAGTTTCTGGATTTGGGGGAGAGCCAGGGTGTCCTAGGAAACAGATTAAGTCAGTCTCAGTGAGGTAGGACGTGGGAATAGGGTGGGGGGGGCAGAACCTATTTATCAACCATTATGTATTTCAATAATTTAACGACTGCTATGATCATTCCTGTGTGTGCCAGCTAAACATTAGCCTTGTGATATTGATGATAAATTCACTAACTGCTTTTCCTAAATGCCAAGTAGTCAACTACAACAAAGTGATTTATTTATCAGGAAAAAAATGTTTATTCAAAATTAGTGGCTGGGCGCAGTGGCTCACGACTGTAATCCCAGGATTTTGGGAAGCAGAGGTGGGCAGATTGCTTGAGCCCAGGAGTTTGAGACCAGCCTGGGCAATGAGGCGAGATACCATCTCCACAAAAAATAAAAAAAAATTAGCTGGGTGTGGTGGTGCATGCCTGTAGTCCCAGCTACTCAGGAGGCTGAGGTGGGAGGATCGTTCAAGCTTGGGAGGTCGAGGCTACAGAGAGCCATGGTCATACTACTGCACTCCAGCTTGGGTGAAAGAACAAGATCCTGTCTCAAAACAACAACAACAAAATCCCAAAAAACAAAATTAGTAAGTTTGTTTGGAATCTCAACATGAACGTGGGGCTCTTTGACACGTTTATAAACTTCAGTGACTCCCCCTTATTGTTAGGAAGCAAAACTCTGCTAGGTCCCTGGGCCAATAGCTGATCTCAGAGACAGGACCGGAAAAAGCTCTATTAATTGAAGGGCACTCAGTGCTGGCTCCAGGTTATTGAGCAGGAGTTGAGGGGATAGATACCATGGATAGCGCACATCTTGAAAAGTGTCGAGAAAAAGAAACCCACGAGGCCAAGAACTGAACAAAATTCCAACACAGAAAAGACCATTCTCACTCTTCATTCAACCCCTGCAATGTGCATTAAGGGCCGTGAATGAATTTACATGTGCAAAAACTGTGCCAAGGACAGAATGTTCCATAAAAGTGAGTTATGTAGTATTACGGCAATTAGCGCCAGCATGGGGCAAACTCATGCCTCTGGCTTTTGTAGGCTGTGTCTTTGTGTGCTGCTGTGAGATATGCAGAAATTGATCATAGTGAGGACTAGTATGTATATCATTATCTAAAACTTTGTAGATTCTGATCTTAAAAGTCCTTGGATTTTCCTTTAGGCATGAAAAGATCTGAACACAGAGACTGAGGTCGGGGAAATGCTTGCCTCTCTATAGTAAACAAGCACTTAGAGTAAGGGAGCTGTTAACGTGCTGGGTCAGTTTAGAAAAATGATTAAGCAGGCCAGGCACGGTGGTGCACTTTGGGAGGCCGAGGTGGGTGGATCACGAGGTCAGGAGTTCAAGACCAGCCTGACTAACATGGGGAAACCCTGTCTCTACTAAAAATGCAAAAATTAGCCAGGTGTGGTGGCGTGCCCCTAGAATCCCAGCTACTCAGGAGGCTGAGGCAGGAGAATTGCTTGAACCCAGGAGGTGGAGGTTGCAGTGAGCTAAGATTGTGCCATTGCACTCCAGCCTGGGCAACAGAGTGAGACTCCATCTAAAAAAAAAAAAAAAAAGATTCAGTGAACATATTCCATGAAAACGGAAATGAACCTCAGTGTGTCCTTGCATAAACCAAGGAATAGGGACAAGAACGTTAAGAAAGAATATTAAGTTTTAATGTTTTAGCAAGAAAAAAAGTCACTGTGATAAATTCAGGAAAACTGCCTCATTGGAGTAGCCTACTATTGGGAAAGGATAGAAAAAGGTGAGATGGTATTATTTTATTTTTTATTTTATTTATTTTATTTGACAGGGTCTTGCTCTGTCACTCATGCTGGCGTGCAGTGGCGCCATCATTGTGCAGTGGTGCTGATATGCAGGTTGCCCCATCACTGCAGCCTCAATCTCCCAGGCTCAAGCCATCCTCCCACCTCACCCTCCTGAGTAGCTGGAACTACAGGCATGCACCACCACGCCAGGCTAAGAGATGGCATTATTAAAGAGGGTTCCCAAATGCATATTGCTTGTAGACAGAACTTATAATGTGTTATCAGTGTAAGAGTCTATTCCTGCTAAATTTTATATCTTATATCTGTCTTGTGCCACAGTAATGTGGCTTAGTGTTATTATACCATCTTATAAAAAAAACTTAGCAGTAGCAGAAAAGGCTCTGGAGGGAAGTAATTTTAAAGTGTTTATTTTTTCTTCAAGAATTTCACAAAATAGTTTTAAAAATAACATGTATTTGATTAAAAGATGAATATATATTTTTGAAGAAAATTTGGTTCATCAGGGATAAACCAAATATATGATAATGGTCTCATAGGATTAGAATTCCTGTCATCTATTAACACTTTACTCGCGTGTTTGTGGCAATGCTGTTGTGAACACGTTGTGCTGCCAGATCTGCAAAATATAACTCATACAATTATGTATAGCACAGAATACTCAATAATGGTGACAAAAACTATGCTACTGATGAATGTATTTACTATACAGTTGACCCTCGAACAAAATGGGTTTGAAATTTATGGGTCTACTTATATGTGGATTTTTTTTTGATAAACATTTTAGAAAAATTTTGGACATTTGTGACATTTTGAAAAAACTTGAAGCCAAACTGCGCAGCCTGGGAATATAAAAAGAATTAAGAAAAAGGTGTGTCATGAATGCAAGAAACACACATAAATATCAATTTTATAATTTACTACCATAAAATAGACACAAGTCTTTTTTTTTAAATTTATTTATTATTATTATACTTTAAGTTGTAGGGTACATGTGCATAACGTGCAGGTTTGTTACATATGTATACTTGTGCCATGTTGGTGTGCTGCACCCATCAACTCGTCATTTACATCAGGTATAACTCCCAATGCAATCCCTCCCCCCTCCCCCCTCCCCATGATAGGCCCTGGTGTGTGATGTTCCCTTTCCTGAGTCCAAGTGATCTCATTGTTCAGTTCCCACCTATGAGTGAGAACATGCGGTGTTTGGTTTTCAGTTCTTGTGATAGTTTGCTAAGAATGATGGTTTCCAGCTTCATCCATGTCCCTACAAAGGACACAAACTCATCATTTTTTATGGCTGCATAGTATTCCATGGTGTATATGTGCCACATTTTCTTAATCCAATCTGTCACTGATGGACATTTGGGTTGATTCCAAGTCTTTCCTATTGTGAATAGTGCTGCAATAAACATACGTGTGCATGTGTCTTTATAGCAGCATAATTTATAATCCTTTGGGTATATACCCAGTAATGGGATGGCTGGGTCATATGGTACATCTAGTTCTAGATCCTTGAGGAATCATCATACTGTTTTCCATAATGGTTGAACTAGTTTACAATCCCACCGACAGTGTAAAAGCGTTCCTATTTCTCCACATCCTCTCCAGCACCTGTTGTTTCCTGACTTTTTAATGATTGCCATTCTAACTGGTGTGAGATGGTATCTCATTGTGGTTTTGATTTGCATTTCTCTGATGGCCAGTGATGATGAGCATTTTTTCATGTGTCTGTTGGCTGTATGAATGTCTTCTTTTGAGAAATGTCTGTTCATATCCTTTGCCCACTTTTTGATGGGGTTGTTTGTTTTTTTCTTGTAAATTTGTTTGAGTTCTTTGTAGGCTCTGGATATTAGCCCTTTGTCAGATGAGTAGATTGCAAAAATTTTTTCCCATTCTGTAGGTTGCCTGTTCACTCTGATGGTAGTTTCTTTTGCTGTGCAGAAGGTCTTTAGTTTAATGAGATCCCATTTGTCAATTTTGGCTTTTGCTGCCGTTGCTTTTGGTGTTTTAGACATGAAGTCTTTGCCCATGCCTATGTCCTGAATGGTACTACCTAGGTTTTCCTCTAGGATTTTTATGGTATTAGGTCTAACATTTAAGTCTCTAATCCATCTTGAATTAATTTTCGTATAAGGAGTAAGGAAAGGATCCAGTTTCAGCTTTCTACTTATGGCTAGCCAATTTTCCCAGCACCATTTATTAAATAGGGAATCCTTTCCCCATTTCTTGTTTCTCTCAGGTTTGTCAAAGATCAGATGGCTGTAGATGTGTGGTATTATTTCTGAGGACTCTGTTCTGTTCCATTGGTCTATATCTCTGTTTTGGTACCAGTACCATGCTGTTTTGGTTACTGTAGCCTTGTAGTATAGTTTGAAGTCAGGTAGCGTGATGCCTCCAGCTTTGTTCTTTTGACTTAGGATTGTCTTGGAGATGCGGGCTCTTTTTTGGTTCCATATGAACTTTAAAGCAGTTTTTTCCAATTCTGTGAAGAAACTCATTGGTAGCTTGATGGGGATGGCATTGAATCTATAAATTACCTTGGGCAGTATGGCCATTTTCACGATATTGATTCTTCCTATCCATGAGCATGGTATGTTCTTCCATTTGTTTGTGTCCTCTTTTATTTCACTGAGCAGTGGTTTGTAGTTCTCCTTGAAGAGGTCCTTTACATCCCTTGGAAGTTGAATTCCTAGGTATTTGATTCTCTTTGAAGCAATTGTGAATGGAAGTTCATTCCTGATTTGGCTCTGTGCTTGTCTGTTACTGGTGTATAAGAATGCTTGTGATTTTTGCACATTAATTTTGTATCCTGAGACTTTGCTGAAGTTGCTTATCAGCTTAAGGAGATTTTGGGCTGAGACAATGGGTTTTTCTAAATATACAATCATGTCATCTGCAAACAGGGACAATTTGACTTCTTCTTTTCCTAACTGAATACCCTTGATTTCTTTCTCTTGCCTGATTGCCCTAGCCAGAACTTCCAACACTATGTTGAATAGGAGTGGTGAGAGAGGGCATCCCTGTCTTGTGCCAGTTTTCAAAGGGAATTTTTCCAGTTTTTGCCCATTCAGTATGATATTGGCTGTGGGTTTGTCATAAATAGCTCTTATTATTTTGAGGTACGTTCCATCAATACCGAATTTATTGAGCGTTTTTAGCATGAAGGGCTGTTGAATTTTGTCAAAAGCCTTTTCTGCATCTATTGAGATAATCATGTGGTTCTTGTCTTTGGTTCTGTTTATATGCTGGATTATGTTTATTGATTTGCGAATGTTGAACCAGCCTTGCATCCCAGGGATGAAGCCCACTTGATCATGGTGGATAAGCTTTTTGATGTGTTGCTGAATCCGGTTTGCCAGTATTTTATTGAGGATTTTTGCATCGATGTTCATCAGGGATATTGGTCTAAAATTCTCTTTTTTTGTTGTGTCTCTGCCAGGCTTTGGTATCAGGATGATGTTGGCCTCATAAAATGAGTTAGGGAGGATTCCCTCTTTTTCTATTGATTGGAATAGTTTCAGAAGGAATGGTACCAACTCCTCCTTGTACCTCTGGTAGAATTCAGCTGTGAATCCATCTGGTCCTGGACTTTTTTTGGTTGGTAGGCTATTAATTATTGCCTCAATTTCAGAACCTGCTATTGGTCTCTTCAGGGATTCAACTTCTTCCTGGTTTAGTCTTGGAAGAATGTAAGTGTCCAGGAAATTATCCATTTCTTCTAGATTTTCCAGTTTATTTGCGTAGAGGTGTTTATAGTATTCTCTGATGGTAGTTTGTATTTCTGTGGGGTCGGTGGTGATATCCCCTTTATCATTTTTAATTGCATCGATTTGATTCTTCTCTCTTTTCTTCTTTATTAGTCTTGCTAGTGGTCTGTCAATTTTGTTGATCTTTTCAAAAAACCAACTCCTGGATTCATTGATTTTTTGGAGGGTTTTTTGTGTCTCTATCTCCTTCAGTTCTGCTCTGATCTTAGTTATTTCTTGCCTTCTGCTAGCTTTCGAATGTGTTTGCTCTTGCTTCTCTAGTTCTTTTAATTGCGATGTTAGAGTGTCAATTTTAGATCTTTCCTGCTTTCTCTTGTGGGCATTTAGTGCTATAAATTTCCCTCTACACACTGCTTTAAATGTGTCCCAGAGATTCTAGTATGTTGTATCTTTGTTCTCATTGGTTTCAAAGAACATCTTTATTTCTGCCTTTATTTCGTTATGTACCCAATAGTCATTCAGGAGCAGGTTGTTCAGTTTCCATGTAGTTGAGCGGTTTTGATTGAGTTTCTTAGTCCTGAGTTCTAGTTTGATTGCACTGTGGTCTGAGAGACAGTTTGTTATAATTTCTGTTCTTGTACATTTGCTGAGGAGTGCTTTACTTCCAATTACGTGGTCAATTTTGGAGTAAGTACGATGTGGTGCTGAGAAGAATGTATATTCTGTTGATTTGGGGTGGAGAGTTCTATAGATGTCTATTAGGTCTGCTTGCTGCAGAGATGAGTTCAATTCCTGGATATCCTTGTTAACTTTCTGTCTCGTTGATCTGTCTAATGTTGACAGTGGAGTATTGAAGTCTCCCATTATTATTGTATGGGAGTCTAAGTCTCTTTGTAAGTCTCTAAGGACTTGCCTTATGAATCTGGGTGCTCCTGTATTGGGTGCATATATATTTAGGATAGTTAGCTCTTCCTGTTGAATTGATCCCTTTACCATTATGTAATGGCCTTCTTTGTCTCTTTTGATCTTTGATGGTTTAAAGTCTGTTTTATCAGAGACTAGTATTACAACCCCCGCTTTTTTTTGTTCTCCATTTGCTTGGTAAATCTTCCTCCATCCCTTTATTTTGAGCCTATGTATGTCTCTGCGTGTGAGATGGGTCTCCTGAATACAGCAGACTGATGGGTCTTGACTCTTTATCCAGTTTGCCAGTCTGTGTCTTTTAATTGGAGCATTTAGTCCATTTACATTTAAGGTTAAGATTGTTATGTGTGAACTTGATCCTGCCATTATGATATTAACTGGTTATTTTGCCCGTTAGTTGATGCAGTTTCTTCCTAGCCTCGATGGTCTTTACATTTTGGCATGTTTTTGCCATGGCTGGTACCGGTTGTTCCTTTCCATGTTGAGTGCTTCCTTCAGGGTCTCTTGTAAGGCAGGCCTAGTGGTGACAAAATCTCTAAGCATTTGCTTATCTGTAAAGGATTTTATTTCTCCTTCACTTATGAAACTTAGTTTGGCTGGATATGAAATTCTGGGTTTAAAATTCTTTTCTTTAAGAATGTTGAATATTGGCCCCCACTCTCTTCTGGCTTGTAGAGTTTCTGCCGAAAGATCTGCTGTTAGTCTGATGGGCTTCCCTTTGTGGGTAACCCGACCTTTCTCTCTGGCTGCCCTTAAGATTTTTTCCTTCATTTCAACTTTGGTGAATCTGGCAATTATGTGTCTTGGAGTTGCTCTTCTCGAGGAGTATCTTTGTGGCGTTCTCTGTATTTCCTGGATTTGAATGTTGGCCTGCCCTACTAGGTTGGGGAAGTTCTCCTGGATGATATCCTGAAGAGTGTTTTCCAACTTGGTTCCATTTTCCCCCTCACTTTCAGGCACCCCAATCAGACGTAGATTTGGTCTTTTTACATAATCCCATACTTCTTGCAGGCTTTGTTCATTTCTTTTTCTTCTTTTTTCTTTTGGTTTCTCTTCTCGCTTCATTTCATTCATTTGATCCTCAATCGCTGATACTCTTTCTTCCAGTTGATCGAGTCGGTTACTGAAGCTTGTGCATTTGTCACGTATTTCTCGTGTCATGGTTTTCATCTCTTTCATTTCGTTTATGACCTTCTCTGCATTAATTACTCTAGCCATCAATTCTTCCACTTTTTTTTCAAGATTTTTAGTTTCTTTGCGCTGGGTACGTAATTCCTCCTTTAGCTCTGAGAAATTTGATGGACTGAAGCCTTCTTCTCTCATCTCGTCAAAGTCATTCTCCGTCCAGCTTTGATCCGTTGCTGGCGATGAGCTGCGCTCCTTTGCCGGGGCAGATGCACTCTTATTTTTTGAATTTCCAGCTTTTCTGCCCTGCTTTTTCCCCATCTTTGTGGTTTTATCTGCCTCTGGTCTTTGATGATGGTGATGTACTGATGGGGTTTTGGTGTAGGTGTCCTTCCTGTTTGATAGTTTTCCTTCTAACAGTCAGGACCCTCAGCTGTAGGTCTGCTGGAGATTGCTTGAGGTCCACTCCAGACCCTGTTTGCCTGGGTATCAGCAGCAGAGGCTGCAGAAGATAGAATATTTCTGAACAGCGAGTGTACCTGTCTGATTCTTGCTTTGGAAGCTTCCTCTCAGGGGTGTACTCCACCCTGTGAGGTGTGGGGTGTCAGACTGCCCCTAGTGGGGGATGTCTCCCAGTTAGGCTACTCAGGGGTCAGGGACCCACTTGAGCAGGGAGTCTGTCCCTTCTCAGATCTCAACCTCCGTGTTGGGAGATCCACTGCTCTCTTCAAAGCTGTCAGACAGAGTCGTTTGCGTCTGCAGAGGCTTCTGCTGCGTTTATTTTTTACTGTGCCCTGTCCCCAGAGGTGGAGTCTACAGAGACAGGCAGGTTTCCTTGAGCTGCTGTGAGCTCCACCCAGTTCGAGCTTCCCAGCAGCTTTGTTTACCTACTTAAGCCTCAGCAATGGCGGGCGCCCCTCCCCCAGCCTCGCTGCTGCCTTGCCGGTAGATCACAGACTGCTGTGCTAGCAATGAGGGTGGCTCTGTGGGCGTGGGACCCTCCTGGCCAGGTGTGGGATATGATCTCCTGGTGTGCCTGTTTGCTTAAAGCGTAGTATTGGGGTGGGAGTTACCCAATTTTCCAGGTGTTGTGTGTCTCAGTTCCCCTGGCTAGGAAAAGGGATTCCCTTCCCCCTTGCGCTTCCCAGGTGAGGCAATGCCTCGCCCTGCTTCAGCTCTCGCTGGTCAGGCTGCAGCAGCTGACCAGCACCAATCGTCCGGCACTCCCCAGTGAGATGAACCCAGTACCTCAGTTGAAAATGCCGAAATCACCGGTCTTCTGTGTCGCTGGCGCTGGGAGTTGGAGACTGGAGCTGTTCCTATTCGGCCATCTTGCTCCACCCCCCTTTTTTTTTTTTTTTTAAGACAGATTCTCGCTCTTGTCACCCAGGCTGGAGGGCAGTGGCATGATCTTGGCTAACTGCAACCTCCACCTCTCAGAGAATCAAGTGATTCTCCTGCCTCAGCCTCATGTGTAGCTGGGATTACATGTGCCTATCAACACACCCAGCTAATTTTTGTATTTTCAGTAGAGACAGGGTTTTGCCATGTTGGCTAGGCTGGTCTTGAACTCCTGACCTCAAGTGATCCACCCACCTTGGCCTCCCAAAGTGTTGGGATTACAGGCATGAGCCACTGCACCAGGTTGACACAAAACTGTTATAAAAACTTAAAATTTATGAAAACTTACATACACAAACAGATCGCACATGGTACGTTTCATAGTCAAGAGAAATATGAACAAATGCAAAGATGCAGTATTAGATCATAACTACATAAAATCAATTTAGTACAACTGTACAACTGTAATAATTCTGTAACCATCTCCTGTTGCCATTGTGGTGAGCTTAAGTATTGCAAGTGTTCTCTTAAAACACTGTGAGATGCTCATCATCTCTGAGTGAGCCGTTGTCACTCCAGTAAAGTGTGTCTCACCATAAGATGTGATCTCTGGCAGTTCTTGCGTATTTTTCATGGTGTTTATGCAATACTATAAAGCTCGAATAACACTATGGGACCCATATGAAGTGTCGTTAGAGATGCTGGAAGTACTCCCAAGAAGCAGAGAAAAGTTATGACATTACAAGAAAAAACTGAATTGCTTGATATGTACCATAGATTGAGGTCTGCAGCTACAGTTGCCTGCCATTTCAGGATAAATAAATCCAGCATAAGGACTATTATAAAAAAAGAAAACAATTTTTTTTTTTGGGGGGGGGTGGATTATAGCTCTCTTTTATTAGTTATTTTGGCCAATCCCTGTAGAGGATATCATTTTTTTTTTCCTCTTTTTAAATTTTCTTTTCTTCTTTTTTTTAATAGTTTAAGTTCTAGGGTACATGTGCACAACATACAGGTTTGTTACATATATATACCTGTGCCATGTTGGTGTGCTGCACCCATTAACTTGTCATTTTCATTAGGTATATCTCCTAATGCTATCCCTCCCTGCTCCCCTAACCCCAAGACAGGCCCTGGTGTGTGATGTTCCCCTTCCTGTGTCCAAGTGTTCTCATTGTTCAATTCCCACCTATGAGTGAGAACATGTGGTGTTTGGTTTTCTGTCCTTGCGATAGTTTGCTGAGAATGATGGTTTCTAGCTTCATCCATGTCCCTACAAAGGACATGAACTCATCCTTTTTTATAGCTACATAGTATTCCATGGTGTATAGGTGCCACATTTTCTTAATCCAGTCTGTCATTGATGGACATTTGGGTTGGTTCCAAGTCTTTGCTATTGTGAATAGTGCCACAATAAACATATGTGTGCATGTGTCTTTATAGCAGCATGATTTATAATCCTTTGGGTATATACCCAGTAATGGGATGGCTGGGTCAAATGGTATTTCTAGTTCTAGATCCTTGAGGAATTGCACACTGTTTTCCACAATGGTTGAACTAGTTTACAGTCCCACCAACAGTGTAAAAGTGTTCCTATTTCTCCACATCCTCTCCAACACCTGTTGTTTCCTGACTTTTTAATGATCGCCATTCTAACTGGTGTGAAATGGTATCTCATCGTGGTTTTGATTTGCATTTCTCTGATGGCCAGTGATGATGAGCATTTTTTCATGTGTCTGTTGGCTGCATAAGCGTCTTCTTTTGAGAAGTGTCTATTCATATCCTTCACTCACTTTTTGATGGGGTTTGTTTTTTTCTTGTAAGTTTGTTTGAGTTCTTTGTAGATTCTGGATATTAGCCCTTTTTCAGATGAGTAGATTGCAAACATTTTCTCCCATTCTGTAGATTGCCTGTTCACTCTGATGGTAGTTTCTTTTGCTGTGCAGAAACTCTTTAGTTTAATTAGATCCCATTTGTCAATTTTGGCTTTTGTTGCCATTGCTTTTGGTGTTTTAGACATGAAGTCCTTGCCCATGCCTATGTCCCGAATGGTATTGCCTAACTCTTCTTCTAGGGTTTTTATGGTTTTAAGTCTAACATTTAAGTCTTTAATCCATCTTGACTTAATTTTTGTATAAGGTGTAAGGAAAGGATCCAGTTTCAGCTTTCTACATATGGCTAGCCAGTTTTCCCAACACCATTTATTAAATCAGGAATCCTTTCCCCATTTCTTGTTTTTGTCAGGTTTGTCAAAGATCAGATGGCTGTAGATGTGTGGTATTATTTCTGAGGGCTCTGTTCTGTTCCATTGGTCTATATCTCTGTTTTGGTAACAGTTCCATGCTGTTTTGGTTACTGTAGTCTTGTAGTATAGTTTGAAGTCAGGTAGCATGATGCCTCCAGCTTTGTTCTTTTGGCTTAGGATTGTCTTGGCAATGTGGGCTTTTTTTTGGTTCCATATGAACTTTAAAATAGTTTTTTCCAATTCTGTGAAGAAAGTCATTGGTAGCTTGATGGGGATGGCATTGAATCTATAAATTACCTTGGGCAGTATGGCCATATAAAACAAAATTTCTGAAGTCATCACTGCAGCTATGCCAGCAATCATTAAAACTTTACACTTTTTGCAAACTCCCTTTTTATGTCATATTAAAAATGCAGCTTTTATATGTATGTAGGATTGCTGTAAGCAAGGCATACCTGTAGACTCCAATATGATTAGAGAAAAAGTAAAATAATTGTATGACAACTGTGGTCAGCAAACTTTTTCTGTGAAGGACCAGATAGTCACACACAAGTGGCCATAGATAATAGATAAATAACAGGCATGGCTGTGTTCCAATAAAACTTTATTTACAAAATAGGCACTGGGCTGAATTTAGCCCACAGGCCTTTGTTTCATGGTCCAAGTCCTAGATTAAAATGGAGTCTAATCATGCTGGGCATGGTGGCTCATGCCTATAAACCCAGCACTTTGGGAGGCTGAGGCTGGAGGATTGCTTGAGGCCAGGAGTTTGAGACCAGCCTGGATAACATAGCTAGACCCTATGTCTATTTAATATATATATATGTAGTTAATCAAAGAGAACAAAAATACCGAGAAACTTAAATAAGTATGCGAATCACTAAATATCAAGTTAGACACAGTGGTTCATCATAAGGTGACACAATCGTATCTGAGCACCTTCCAATCATTCCAGATTGGGAAGAATTGTGTGTGATTCTGTAGGTAGGAGGGGGATGGGTTAGATGGCTTCTGCTGTGAAAGTTCTAGAGCCATTCGAACTTCAATCACTTTTCTTTTATATCTCCTAGATTATTAATCGATCTTTAAGATTTTCATGCTAGCCAGGTGCAGTGGCTCATGCCTGTAATCCCAGCACTTTGGGAGGCTGAGGCGAGCCGATCACTTGAGGTCAGGAGTTCGAGATCAGCCTGGCCAACATGGTGAAACTCCATCTCTACTAAAATACAAAAATTAGCCAGACATGGTGGCAGGCGCCTATAGTCCCAGCTACTCAGGAGTCTGAGGCATGAGGATTGCTTGAACCCGGGAGATGGAGGTTGCAGTAAGCTGAGATCGCACCACTGAACTGCAGCCTGGGTGAGAGTGAGACTCTGTCTCAAAAAAAAAAAAAAAAAAAAAAGTGATTTTCATGCTAACTAAATTTCAAAAGGCTACTTGGTCTCATGGAAAAAGGATTGAACTCTGACTATGTTACTGATTACTTCTGTGACAGTGAGAAAGCCACTTAATCCCTTATGAATAGGTATTTTCACTTATAGGCGTTGGTCTCAAACCATGCTTCTCCAGAGCACAGGTGTTTCTTTAATTGAATTGAGCTGTTCTGCTGCTAAAATGCCCAGATTAAATATCGTTTCTAGGCGTGTCTGTGAAGGTGTTTCTGGATGAGATAGACATTTCACTCTGCGGACTCAGTCAAGTAGATTGCCTTTCCCAATTGATTGGACACCATCTATTCCATTGAGTGTCTGAATAGAAAAAAAGGCAGAAGGAGGAGTTCACCCTTTTTTTCCTGTGTCACTGCTACAACTGAATATCTCATCTAATCTTCTTCTCTTCTGGGACCAGGATTTATACCATCAGCTCCTCTGGTTTTTAGCCTTTGGACTTGGACTGAATTATATCACTGGCTTTTCTGAGCCTATAGCTTGAGACGGTAGATCATGGAACTTCCATCATCTTATGAGCCAATTCCTTATAATAAACACACACACACACACACACACACACACACACACACACACACACGATCAGTTCTGTTTGTCCAGAGAACTTTGACTAATATACCCACCAATAGTCTGCATGGTTTCTGCCTGACCTGTCATCAGACACTGCCTGCCCCAGAATCTACAATTTAAGTTGATATCTAATTTAAAGTGCCAGTAGATCATGCTGTTCCTCAAAGGATACCATGACCTCTTATCGCTTTAAACCTAAACACTGTGATTTATAAAAATAGGGATAGGGTCGCACTGTGGCTCACGCCTGTAATTCCTAGCACTTTGGGAGGCCGAGGAGGGTGGATTACAAGGTCCGGAGATCGAGACCATCCTGGCCAACATGGTGAAACCCCATCTCTACTAAAATACAAAAAAATTAGCCAGGCGTGGTAGCGGGTGCCTGTAGTCCCAGTTACTCAGGAGGCTGAGGCAGGGAAATTGCTTGAACCCAGGAAGTGAATGTTGCAGGGAGCTGAGATCGCGCCACTGCACTTCAGCCTGGCAACAGAGCAAGACTACATCTCAAAAAAAAAAAAAAAAAAAAAAAAGTGGGGATTAGATGACTTGGCCTACCTACCTTACTGAGTTGTCGTGAGGTAAAAATAAAAGGAGATTATAAAAGGAAACTGGCTTCAAAAGCAATGAAGTGCTCCACAAATGCATGAGATTGTGATTCTCATTCATTTAATACTAAGGCAACTGTCACTGCGTACCTATACTAGGGCCTAAAGGTGAATGACAGAGTTAAGACATTTAGAAGGTAGGTAGAACCTAGGTCTTAAGTTTACTGAAACAGAGTTTCCCTTTGGCCTGTCTAGGAAAAATCCTCTTCTGGATTTTGATAATGCCATTTCATGATAAAAGCAAAACAACTCAAATAGAAGATTTAGAGCACACAGCTCCTTAGCTAGGCTACCTTCTCTCTTTTTTTTTGGTGGGAGGGTCTCAATCCACACTTTTTCACATGTGATGTGACAAGTAAAATAAGTGTTTGGGTCATAGAAGAGGTAGATTTTAGTGTATGCAAGTCCATTTTTCTAGAAGCTCTTTGATGATCAGGTATGTAGCTCAATCGCTTGTGACTTTCTACACTTTTACCACTGTTACTTTCTGAATGATGCTCCTTGGGACATTTTCTGTAATCGAGAATTTTACCAGAGTGTACTGCATGTGCTGCAGGATGTGGGAAAGGCACAGGGCCTCTGATTCTTGGTTTGCCTAATATGAATTCTGGAACACAAACACCTTGTGAGAACTGCTGTTGGCCCTGTAGTTGGTGCTTAATCACCCAGCCCTGTCATTTGGAAAGTTTGGTGCTTGATCAAAATCTTTTGCACTCCTTTCCCTCTATCCCTTCCCCAGTTGCTTTCCTTTCTTTCTCCCCTCCATCCTCCTCCCCCAAGAGAAAAAGACAAAACAAGGAGCAAAGCCAATGCAGACATGCGGAGGAGATTATATTACCACCTTTTCCTTTTTTGAGATGGAGTCTCACTCTGTTGCCCACTCTGGAGTGCAGTGGCATGACCATGGCTCACCGTAGCCTCGACTGCCTGTATTTGAGCAATCTCTCCAACTCAGCCTTCTGAGTCGCTGTGACAACAGGTACATGCCACCATGCCCGGCTATTTTTTAAAAAAATTTATTACTTGCAGAGATGGGGGCCTCATTATGTTGCCTAGGCTGGTCTTGAACTCCTGGGCTCAAATGATCCTCTGGTCTCAGCCTCCCAAAGTGCTGGGATTCCAGGTATAAGCCACTGCACCCTCCCCACACACACTCTTCATAAGATGTTGGGAATGTGGCCGGGCATGGTGGCTCAAGCCTGTAATCCCAGCACTTTGGGAGGCCGAGATGGGCAGATCACGAGGTCAGGAGATGGAGACCATCCTGGCTAACATGGTGAAACCCCGTCTCTACTAAAAAATACAAAAAACTAGCCGGGCGAGGTGGCGGGCGCCTGTAGTCCCAGCTACAGCTACTCGGGAGGCTGAGGCAGGAGAATGGCGGGAACCCGGGAGGCGGAGCTTGCAGTGAGCTGAGATCCGGCCACTGCACTCCAGCCTGGGCGACACAGCGAGACTCCATCTCAAAAAAAAAAAAAAAAAAGATGTTGGGAATGTGAGCAGTGCTCCTTGGTGATCATCGTGCTACACTGCCGCAACAATGAGTGGATGGGTAAAGGGCTTCTGTTTCCTTAGTAGCATGTCATAAGCCAGTGTGTTGAGCACAGGACAACTGCAGGGACATGGATTCCTGGCAGGGAAGGGCAGTGACAACAAGTGTCGAAAGTCACTTCACAACATAGATTGCAGAGATGTGTCATGTTAAGGATCCAGAGCTGAAGAGGAGTGGAGACTTCTGGAGGAAAAGAAATGTTGAAAGGAAAGTGAGAAGAGGAGAGAAGGGAGGATTTGGATTGGGCCTCTCTCCTTGATGTTAGGGAACATCTACGAGGGAACATCAAGAACGTCTGGGCAGGGAGGCCTCCTACTTTTCTGGAGAACAAGAGGACTAAGTTGGAATAAGAGGGGAAATGCTGGATTCTTTTTACTCCCAACTATTACTAAGTCTGTTAAGTTTTGGTTTCTTGCCTTTATTTGAGACAAAATTATTGAAACTTCTTTGGATTGTGTGTGTGTGTGTGTGTGTGTGTGTGTGTGTGTTCCCATGTGTTTTTGTTCAAAAAGGAATGCAGCCAAGATGTTTGCTAGCATGGGAAAGGCGAGTTCATCCCCAAGTCAATGTCATATAATTTTACCATAAAGAATGGATGATAAAGGGACCTAGTCAGGGAAGATCCCCAAATGGGGAAGGTATCCAAAGGGTCAAAGATGAGGAACCTGTTGCTTGGTTGAGTGAGGATGCCAAGGACATAGGTTGGGTCTTGCTGTTACCCTTTCCACATACCCTCTGTGCTTCAATATGGACAACCAATTCTTTCTTAATCTTAAATAAAGTCATATGCACATGTACCTTCAAGTTCCACTTCCAAGCACACTGCTACACTTATAGAGCCTCCACCTTTTGTATTAGAACAGTGACATCCAGTGCATTCTCATACCCTTTTATTATAATCCAGAAAGATTACAAATAGCATGATAGCTGCAGGATTGCAATTTATCTGCTATTTTTGAGACTGTGATTGGGGAGAATCTAAACTGAGGGAAGACGCACATCTTCCTGAAGGAAGGGCTGGAGGCGATGGCCAAGGTTCTGTTCTTCACTCTCTTATAAGTGATGGTGTCACTCTGGGTAAGTCCCTCACTCTCTGAGCCTCATTTGTAAAACGTGAAAATCAAGAGAGACCCTGGTCCTTAAGGATCTTAAGGACTTTGCCAATGCCTTTCTCCCTCTGGTTACAACATAGCAGAGACTTGTGCTGTCGAGGATACTGACTAGTTAAGATTCCTGCTGCTGAAGCTGCTTTGGGGAAGGACACATTTCCTGGGAGAGCTTGTGAAGCTGAAGGTCACCATACCAGGAAAAAAGGGAGAAATGATCAAATCAGCAATAGGAAGGCAAAGTAAGGGTGTAGGGTGTAGCCTAGATATTACTGCGAAAAAAGACAGGCCTCCAGTGCCTGTTGATGTGAATCATCAGGGAGCTTGATGACAAGGCCAATATTGGGTGGAGAAGGAAGTTTAAATGTATGAAAGCGAAAGACTCTATTATAAGAAGCATCTTAGTGGGGAAGAAGCTAGATCTAGCCAGCTCCTCCTTTTCATATTCTCCGCTCAGCTATTAGGGAAACCAGTGGGGTGGGGGTTGGAGAGGACTTGTTAAGATCTAGAGTGGTATTCTACAATGACTCATACAAACAAAAACAATGACACTTAGGAAAGAGCCTTTCTCAAATCAAGGCGCAGGTTTTCAAAGAGCTTCTATGTTGTTTTTTAATTTTATCTTGATGTTCATTTTTTGTTGGAAACAGACATAGCCCTAGAGAAAAACACCACAAGGCTTTTCAGAGACCTGGAAAATCCCTCTATTTCTGGGTAGAGACAAAACCTCTGAGTCTTTGACCAGTAATTTGCCTAAGCCTGTAGGTTTCCATATGCCAAATATTATATTGATGCAATGCCAGATTCTGAAGATTTAATCTTTTTTTCTGTATTTTTTTTTTGTTTCTTTTTCCTTTGAGGCAGAGTTTCACTCTTGTTGCTGAGGCTAGAGTGCAATGGTGCGATCTCAGCTCACTGCAGCCTCCGCCTCTCAGGTTCAAGCAATTCTCCTGCCTCAGCCTCCTGAGTAGCTGGGATTACAGGCACCTGCCACCACGCCCAGCTAACTTTTTGTATTTTTAGTAGAGACAGGGTTTCACTATGTTGGCCAGACTCGTCTCGAACTCCTGACCTCAGGTAATCCACCCGCCTTGGCCTCCCGAAGTGCTGGGATTACAGGCATGAGCCACCTCGCCTGGTGAAGATTTAATCTTATCAGTTCTTGTTGAACCTAAGATAACGTGTTTGTAAGATAAATCATTAAATTGCCAATCATACTATGCCATGCTATTGTAAGATGCATTCCCATTTCAGAGATGTTAAGATATGTAAAATACATATTATATTTATATTGGATGAATAAAACATGTTAAATAGCTTAACTCTGTTGAATTTTGTGATTTATGTTTAAGTCTAACTGCTACCTAGACACTGCTCTGAAAATATGGTGAGGTGACTCTGCCAAGAGTTTATTAATCCCCAAGGCTTCATTTTAATACCTGAGTCAGAATCCTGAACACCAAGCCTGTAAAATTCCACTGGGAGAGTCACTGGTATTGTGTTGGCAGCAAGGACACCAGGTGGGTAAGTCATAGGAAAACAGATTGTCTTGGCAAATTGATAGCACAGCACAGCAGGCCAACGACAAGAGTATTTTACAAGTTCAGTTCCAAGGGCTTGATAGAGTACATCTCTCAATACTGGCCTTTCTTTTAAGGACCCTAAAGCATAAAATTCATAGGCTTGTGTGTGTGCTTATTGTTTGCGAGACCCCTTAATCCTTACAGCAACATCAATAAGGGTGGGCCCTATTATTGCTTCTATTACACAGCTAAAGCGAGAGGCATCCAAATCATGTGGCTAGTAAAGGGAAGGACCAGGGTTTGAATATGAGTGGTCGATTTCCAGAGCTTGGGCTTTTAATCACTGCACCCATCTATGAGAAATAAACCTTCTATCAAAGCAATTCAGACACGGAAACTAGCCATGATATAAAGAAAAAAAGTGCTTTGATAGAGATGTGTGTAAAGTGATGCAGAACCTGAAGGACAAAGCAACTAAGTTCAGGGATCTTACATATTAATAAAAGCCCTGAGGCTGGGCACAGTGGCTCACGCCTGTAATCCCAGCACTTTGGGAGTCGAGGAGTCGAGGCGGGTGGATCATTTGAGGTCAGAAGTTTGAGACCAGCCTGGCCAACATGGCAAAACCCCATCTCTACTAAAAATACAAAAATTGGCCGGGCGTGATGGCACTTGCCTGTAATCCCAACTACTCAGGAGGCTGAGGCAGGAGAATCATTTGAACCTGGAAGGCAGAGGTTGTAGTGAGCCGAGATCACGCCATTGCACTCCAGCTTGGGCAACAGAGTGAGACTCTGTCTAAAAAAAAAAAAAAAAAAAGAGCAAGTCAGCTACCTTGTCTTTTTAAGAGGGGATTCATCTTAATATTCTGTAATTTCAGACCATGAGTTTCCTAGATGCCATGCATTTGCATATTTGTAGACGGAATAGTCAATGTATTTACTCCAAGATTCATGAATATTGACATAAGGCTCATTACCTCATAGTCAGTAAATGTGGTTTAAACAAATTTTTTGGTTGTAGAAAATTTCCAACATACGCAGAAGTAGAGAGGAGCGTATGCTGAACCCCATCTACTCCTCACTCAGCTATTAACAATATTTTGCTTGCTTGCTTTAGCTGTATTCACCTTCCCCATCTCCTTATACACTTCTTTCTTTTGGGGGAATTTGAAAGCAAATCCAAGCATTTACATAATCTCACTAGTAAATACTTCAGTATGGTTATCTAACATACAAGATCTTAACAAATAATCAAAATTATTCCAACCAATGGCATTAGCAATAATTCCAAATATTCATCTAATACCCAGTCTTTGTTCAGTTTTTCCTGATTAATAAATGATTTAACAGAAAACCTTTCACTTCTTCTGTGTTGACTAGAAGTAGATAGTCCTTCCTCTCAGACCTATTTAGGCCATATTTGCAAAAATGCAAAACCTTTCTGATGAGCAATTTAGGCTGTTAGGAAATATAAATAAAATGAATAGGTTTTATAAACAGCACATGGAGTATAACTTTATTTTTAAGGTTAAAGACCCAAAGTAGATTTTAAAACAAACACCTGACAGTGATAGAGATGACCCAGCATGTGCCCAGGTGAGTCCTGTTGAGGAAGTGACCTGTAAAAATTCACAAATTGAGGGGTAAGATGGTCATTTTGCTCGGGAAGGCTGAGCAAGTAACTCTTGAATTCTGTTTCATGCTTTTTCTTTGATCAACGTCATTTGTCGTTACTGAATGCCTTCCAAAACCTTATTTGGATGTCGTATGTGCTAAACTTTTCTCAGGCGTCCTCTGGACCAACCCAGTCTTCAAGGTAACCATCCTCATTTTATCTTTCAGCTTTTTTCTGTCTTTGACTTTAGAAAGGCAAATGACGAAAACAGAATTGAAAACCTAGGTCGTTTTCCTCTGTGAAAAAATGTATGTATATGTGTATAGGTACATGTACACAAACTATGTAAAATATTGTATTATGGTTTTTATGACACTGTATTCCTGGGACCTTCCCTAAGTACCTTTTTCTTTTTTTTTTTTTTTAGACAGAGTTTTGCTCTTGTTGCCCAGGCTGGAGTTTAATGGAGTGGTCTCGGCTCACTGCAACCTCCACCTGCCAGGTTCAAACCATTCTCCTGCCTTAACCTCCCAAGTAGCTGGGATTACAGGCACCAGCCACCACGCTGGGATAAATTGTATTTTTAGTAGAGATGGGGTTTCACCACGTTGGACAGGCTGTTCGCAAACTCCTGACCTCAGGTGATCTGCCTACCTCGCCCTCCCAAAGTGCTGGGATTATAGGCGTGAGCCATTGCACCTGGCCTCCTAAATGCTTTTTGGAATTGTATAAAAGCTTTTCTTCTCCCATTAGTCTCTATTATTTCATTGTTTCCTCAGCATTTATTGAGCACTTACTATATGTCAAGTATTACCAAGTATATATTGTTGAAAAAATAAAATGCTTGTCTTCAAGGAGGAAGAGAGATAGGTAAATGATAAATGTCTGCCACGGGCTAACCCTGGAACCATTGTGGAAGGGCAACTATTAGTCAGGGGGAGATCAGAAGAAAGGCTTACTATACAGGAGGAGGGAAAGGCAGCAGGAAGGAAAGGAAGCAAGTTGGTGAGTTCAGGTGTGCCATATATCAGAAGGCGCAATGAGGTGAGAAACCAGATGGAACTATTCAGAATGGTTTGCAATTTTTTTAGTACAAGAGGGATGGGGACAAGAAATAACAATAGGTTTCTGTAGAGTTCAGTGTCCCATTCTATTCCTCCTTGGGGCACTTTTATACTCCTGGTTGTCTTATAGAAACTGTAAGTGATAAGAACTGTATTCAACTGTCTTAAAATGTAAAGCATAAAGTAAATATACAGTCTGAAGGACAACTATCTGTGGTCTAGTTAGCTTCACCTTGGAGGTGGGTATGGTTTGTGATGCTAGACTAGTTCAACTGGACCAGACCACAAAGATTGGTGCTGCTTCTTAAATTAGGGAGAAGGAAGACTCTGACTTGTATAGATTTGCTTTTCCTTTAGTTTACTATCACACTAGCAAAATATTAGAGTAGTGATTTACATGAGATCAAGAATACAAATGAGTGGGTGTGTCTTCCTGTTGCCTCCCTAGTTCTGCCTGGTGGGGTTATCAAAGTTTGATGATTTGGGCAGCCTGTGTAGAGTGAAGAATCAACCACAGCTGTTGTGCCTTTCATTCTTCCTGGAGACACCTTAGCACCCAATCATCTATTCTATTAACATATAGGCATCATCTTGCACCATAATGAGAGGTTTCTGGGTTTTATTTCAGTATTTCTGGACCTACTCAAGGTTCAAGTATAGAAAGCTGGGTAAAGGTTTAACACCAAAGTCAAACTATTTTGACAGGGACAAAATGTTTGTGGCGTGTGTGTGTGTGTGTTTGGGTTTAAGAGTGCTTCTGGATCTGTCACTTCTTTTGGATCTCAACGTCTCTCTGTCTCTCTCTCTCTCTCTCACACACACACACACACACAGAGTATATTCATTCTATAGTTCAATGTCCACATTGGCTTCTGATATGGTTTGGATTTGTGTCTCCACCCAAATCTCACGTCAAATTGTAATCCCAGTGTTGGAGAAACGGCCTGGTGGAAGGTAACTGGATCATGGAGGCAAGCTTCCCACTCACTGTTCTTGGGCTAGTGAGTTCTCATGAGAGTTGGTTGTTCAAGTTTTGTGGCCCCTCCCCCTTCTCGCTCTTCCTCCTTCTCCAGTTATATAAGATGTGCCTGCTTCCCCTTTGCCTTCTGCCATGATTGTAAATTTCCGGAGGCCTCCCTAACCATGCTTCCTGTACAGCCTACAGAACCGTAAGTCGATTAAACCTCTTTTTAAAATAAATTACCCAGTCTCAGGTAGTTCTTTTATTTTTATTTTTTTGGAGACAGAGTCTCACTCTGTTGCCCAGGCTGGAGTGCAGTGACACAATCTCAGTTCACTGCAACCTCCACCTCCCAGGTTCAAGTGATTCTCCTGCCTCAGCATTCCGAGTAGCTGAGATTACAGGCACATGCCACCATGCCTGGCTAATTTTTGTATTTTTAGTAGAGATGGGGTTTCATCATCTTGGTTAGGCTGGTCTCGATCTCCTGACCTTGTGATCCTCCTGCCTCGGGCTGCCAAAGTGCTAGGATTACAGGTGTGAGTCACCTTTCTTGGTCTCAGGTAGTTCTTTATAGCAATGTGAGAACAGACTAATACAGCTTCTTGGTTCTACTCATTGGCAATGTTGACTCAAAGGAACCCTGGAATGGGAAAGAGCAGAGTGCATTCTCCCAGTACCCTATAAAAGTTGGACTTGGAGTAGGGATGGGAGGTTTAGGGCAAAGTCAACAGCATCTGAGAACTCAAGAACAAATGGTAGAAAAAATAGGGTGGGGGATGGTGAGTATGATGGTAGGGTTAGGTGAGAACTGGGAGTAAAGGGAAGTGGCAGTGGTAAAGGAGATAATTTGTGCAAAGGCCTCAAGAAGAGAACACGGTGTATTCAGAGAACTAAAAGCTGTTCATCATGAGGTCTTCTCAATGTTGCAATTACGACTTATGGAACATTTTGTGCTGTTTTTAAAACATAGCCTAAACTTATTTGGTGGAATTCTCACATAAACCAATGCTACTTTGTAATTAGGAACACTTTTTTTTTTTTTTTTCAAACATCAGAAACATAGACTGTAATCATAAACCACCATAGTTATAAAGCTTACATGGTGTTGAAAATGCCAGGGATATGGCCTAGCTAAGGTTCATTCTCTGGAAAGGGTGTTATGACTGACTGCTCTGAGCACCAGCCTGGGGTCTCAGGTGTTAGGCTGTAATTTCCAGGTCATTGCTTCTCTGTACCTCAGGTTTCTTAAATGGAAAGAAGAGGAAGCTTTGCAGAATTCACTGAGACAGGTTGAAGAAGGGTTGAGCAGAGAAAGGGGACACCATTATTATATGTTAGGCATCCACATAGTTTTTAGTTCCCACAATTTATGAGATAGTGTAAGAGAAAATACATTTTAAATTACAAAGCAGAATGCAAACTATAAAGTAGGTAATAAAGATTTTGGAAGTATTTCCCCATTTGAACCTATGTTCCATAGATTCTCAGTAATTGCTCTTGTGAAGAATGTGGTATGATTGAGAAATGCATGTGGGAAGCTTTTGCTACTTTTTTGTGGTCTTTACCTTAATCCATTCTTGCAGGATTTTTTAGTTTGTCAGTTCTCTCTTTATTGCCCTTGCCAATAGGATACACTTTAACTTACAGAAACATAAACTAGCTTGACCACTGCTGGGAAAGTAAAAAGATCCAGGGGGACATAATGAAAGGCGGAATGTGCATGATTCAGAAGGGTGAGGATTGGGCATTGTAATTAGACAGGTCAGGACTTAGGAGGGTGGAGTGAATTCACTTGAAAGTGATGTCTGCAACGAATGGGTGTGAACAGCATTTCCTCCAGAGAGACAGCAGTTTGTACTGTAACTCTTACAAACACCTAGACAGCCTATATCTTTGTGTGTCTCTTTTGTTTGTTTTGTTTTCCAGATTATTTTAAATATATATATATAGAGAGATGAGGGCTTACTGTGTTGTCCAGGCTGGTCTCAAACTCTTGGGCTCAACTGATCCACTTACCTTGGCCGCCCAAAGTGCTGGACTTATAGGTGTGAGCCACTGTATCTGGCTTGTTTTCCAGATTTTTTAAAATTTCTATTTTTTATTTTTCATTTTTCATTATACTTTAAGTTCTAGGGTACGTGTGCACAACGTACAGGTTTGTTACATATGTATACATGTGCCATGTTGGTGTGCTGCACCCATTAACTCGTCATTTACATTAGGTATATCTCCTAATGCTATCCCTCCCCGCTCCCCCCACCCCAAGACAGGCCCCGGTGTGTGATGTTCCCCTTTCTGTATCCAAGTGTTCTCATTGTTCAATTCCCACCTATGAGTGAGAACATGCGGTGTCTGTTTTTTTTGTCCTTGTGATAGTTTGCTGAGAATGATGGTTTCCAGCTTCATCCATATCCCTACAAAGGACATGAACTCATCCTTTTTTATGGCTGCATAGTATTCCATGGTGTATATGTGCCACATTTTCTTAATCTAGTCTGTCATTGATGGACGTTGGGGTTGGTTCCAAGTCTTTGCTGTTGTGAATAGTGCTGCAATAAACATACATGTGCATGTGTCCTTATAGCAGCATGATTTATGATTCTTTGGGTATATACCCAGTAATGGGATGGCTGCGTCAAATGGTATTTCTAGTTCTAGATCCTTGAGGAATTGCCACACTGTCTTCCACAATGGTTGAACTAGTTTACAGTCCCACCAACAGTGAAAAAGTGTTCCTATTTCTCCACATCCTCTCCAACACCTGTTGTTTCCTGACTTTTTATGATTGCCATTGTAACTGCTGTGAGATGGTATCTCATTGTGGTTTTGATTTGCATTTCTCTAATGGCCAATGATGATGAGCATTTTTTCATGTGTCTGTTGGCTGCATAAATGTCTTCTTTTGAGAAGTGTCTGTTCATAACCTTTACCCACTTTTTGATGGGGTTGGGTTTGCTTTTTTTTTTTTCTGTAAATTTGTTTGAGTTCTTTGTAGGCTGTGGATATTAGCCCTTTTTCAGATGAGTAGATTGCAAAAATTTTCTCCAATTCTGTAGGTTGTCTGTTCACTCTGATGGTAGTTTCTTTTTCTGTGCAGAAGCTCTTTAATTAGATCCCATCTGTTAATTTTGGCTTTTGTTGCCATTGCTTTTGGTGTTTTAGACATGAAGTCCTTACCCATGCCTGTGTCCTGAATAGTATTGCCTAGGTTTTCTTCTAGAGTTTTTATGGTTTTAGGTCTAACATTTAAGTCTTTAATCCATCTTGAATTAATTTTTGTGTAAGATGTAAGGAAGGGATCCCAGTTTCAGCTTTCTACATATGGCTAGCCAGTTTTCCCAGCACTGTTTATTAAATCAGGAATCCTTTCGCCATTTCTTGTTTTTGTCAGGTTTGTCAAAGAACAGATGGTTGTAGATGTGTGGTATTATTTCTGAGGGCTCTGTTCTGTTCCATTGGTCTATATCTCTGTTTTGGTACCAGTACCATGCTGTTTTGGTTACTGTAGCCTTGTAGTATAGTTTGAAGTCAGGTAGCGTGATGCCTCCAGCTTTGTTCTTTTGGCTTAGTATTGTCTTGGCAATGCGGGCTCTTTTTTGGTTTCTTTAAAGTAGTTTTTTCCAATTCTGTGAAGAAAGTCATTGGTAGCTTGATGGGGATGGCATTGAATCTATAAATGACCTTGGGCAGTATGACCATTTTCACGATATTGATTCTTCCTATCCATGAGCATGGAATATTCTTCCATTTGGTTGTGTCCTCCTTTATTTCATTGAGCAGTGGTTTGTAGCTCTCCTTGAAGAGGTCCTTCACATCCCTTGTAAGTTGGATTCCTAGGTATTTTATTCTCTTTGAAGCTATTGTGAATGGGAGTTCACTCATAATTTGGCTCTCTGTTTGTCTGTTATTGGTGTGTAGGAATGCTCATGATTTTTGCACGTTGATTTTGTATCCTGAGACTTTGCTGAAGTTGCTAATCAGTTTAAGGAGATTTTGGGCTGAGATGATGGGGTTTTCTAAATATACAATCATGTCATCTGCAAACAGGGACAATTTGACTTCATCTTTTCCTAATTGAATACCCTTTATTCCTTTCTCCTGCCTGATTGCCTTGGCCAGAACTTGCAACACTATGTTGAATAGGAGTGGTGAGAGAGGGCATCCCTGTCTTGTGCCAGTTTTCAAAGGGAATGCTTCCAGTTTCTGCCCCCTCAGTATGATATTGACAATGGGTTTGTCATAAATAGCTCTTATTATTTTGAGATACGTTCCATCAATACCTAGTTTATTGAGAGTTTTTAACATAAAGGGTGTTGAATTTTATTGAAGGCCTTTTCTGCATGTATTATCATGTGGTTTTTGTCTTTGTTTTTGTTTACATGCTGGATTATGTTTATTGATTTGTGTATGTTGAACCAGCCTTGCATCCCAGGGATGAAGCCCACTTGATCATGGTGGATAAGCTTTTTGATGTGCTGCAGATTCAGTTTGCCAGTATTTTATTTAGAATTTTTACATCAATGTTCATCAGGTATATTGGTTTAAAATTCTCTTTTTTTGTGTGTGTGTCTCTGCCAGACTTTGGTATCAGGATGATGCTGGCCTCATAAAATGAGTTAGGGAGGATTCCCTCTTTTTCTATTGATTGGAATGGTTTCAGAAGAAATGGTACCAGCTCCTCCTTGTACCTCTGGTCGAATTCGGCTGTGAATCCGTCTGGTTCTGGACTTTTTTTGGTTGGTAGGCTATTAGGTCTCTAAGGACTTGCATTATGAATCTGGGTGCTCCTGTATAGGGTACATACATATTTAGGATAGTTAGCTCGTCTTGTTGAATTGATACCTTTACCATTATGTAATGGTCTTCTTTGTCTCTTTTGATCGTTTTTGGTTTAAAGTCTGTTTTATCAGAGACTAGGATTGCAACCCCTGCCTTTTTTTGTTTTCCATTTACTTGGTAAATCTTCCTCCATCCCTTTATTTTGAGCCTATGTGTGTCTCTGCACGTGAGATGGGTCTCCTGAATACAGCACGCTGATGAGTCTTGACTCTTTATCTGATTTGTCAGTCTGTGTCTTTTAATTGGCCCATTTAGCCCATTTACATTTAAGGTTAATACTCTTATGTTTGAATTTGATCCTATCATTTTGATGTTAGCTGGTTATTTTGCTCATTAGTTGATGCAGTTTCTTCCTAGCATCGATAGTCTTTACAATTTGGCATGTTTTTGCAGTGACTGGTAGCGGTTGTTCCTTTCCATGTTTAGTGCTGCTTTCAGGAGCTCTTGTAGGGCAGGCCTCATGGTGGCATAATCTCTCAACATTTGCTGGTCTGTAAAGGATTTTATTTCTCCTTCACTTATGAAGCTTAGTTTGCCTGGATATGAAATTCTGGGTTGAAAATTCTTTTCTTTAAGAATGCTGAATATTGGCCCCTACTCTCTTCTGGCTTGTAGAGTTTCTGCTGAGAGATCCTCTGCTAGTCCGATGGGCTTCCCTTTTTGGACAACCCGATCTTTCTCTCTGGCTGCCCTTAAGATTTTTTCCTTCATTTCAACTTTGGTGAATCTGACAATTATGTGTTTTGGAGTTGCTCTTTTCGAGAATTATCTTTGTGGCGTTCTCCGTATTTCCTGAATTTGAATTTGGCCTGCCTCACTATGTTGGGGAAGTTCTCCTGGATAATATCCTGCAGAGTGTTTTCCAACTTGGTTTCATTCTCCACATCACTTTCAGGTACACCAATCAGACATAGATTTGGTCTTTTTACATAGTCCCATATTTCTTGGAGGCTTTGTTTCTTTCTTTTTACCCTTTTTTTCTCTAAACTTTTCTTCTTGCTTCATTTCTTTCATTTGATCTCCAATCATTGATACTCTTTCTTCCAGTTGATCGAATCGGCTACTGAAGCTTGTACATGTGTCACATAGTTTTCATGCCATGGTTTTCAGCTCCATCAAGTCATTTAAGGACTTCTCTACATTGGTTATTCTAGTTAGACATTCGTCTAATCTTTTTTCAAGGTTTTGAACTTCTTTGAGATGGGTTCAAACTTCCTCCTTTAGCTTGGAGAAGTTTGATCGTCTGAAGCCTTCTTCTCTCAACTTGTCAAGTCATTTTCCTTTCAGCTTTGTTCCGCTGCTGGAGAGGAGCTGCCTTCCTTTGAAGGGGGAAAGTGGCTCTGATTTTTAGAGTTTTCAGCTTTTCTGCTCTGTTTTTTCCCCCATCTTTGTTGTTTTATCTACCTTTAGTCTCTGATGTTGGTGACGTACAGATGGGGTTTTCATGTGGATGTCTGTTCTGTTTGTTACTTTTCCTTCTAACAGTCAGGATCTTTAGCTGCAGGTCTGGAGTTTGCTGGAGGTCCACTCCAGACCCTCTTTGCCTGGGTATCCACAGCAGAGGCAGCAGAACAGCGAATATTGCTGAACAGCAAATGATGCTGCCTGATCGTTCCTCTGGAAGCTTCATCTCAGAGGTGTACCCGGCTGTGTGAGGTGTCAGTTTGTCCCTACTGGGGGTGCCTCCCAGTTAGGCTACTTGAGAGTCAGGGACCCACTTGAGGATGCAGTCTGTCCATTCTCAGATCTCAAACTCCGTACTGGGAGAACCACTACTCTCTTCAATCTGTCAGACAGGGACATTTAAGTCTGCAGAGGTTTCTGCTGCCTTTTGTTCAGCTATGCCCTGCCCCCAGAGGTGGAGTCTACAGAGGCAGGCAGACAGGCCTCCTTGAGCTGTGGTGGGCTCCACCCAGTTCGAGCTTCCTGGCCACTTTGTTTACCTACTCAAGTCTCAGCAATGGCGGACACCCCCACCCCACCCCAGCCTCGCTGCCACCTTGCAGTTTGATCTCAGACTGGTGTACTAGCAATGAGTGAGGCTCTGTGGGTGTGGGACCCTCCGAGCCAAGCACGGGATATAATCTCCTGGTGTGCCATTTGCTAAGACTGTTGGAAAAGCACAGTAGTAGGGTGGGAGTGACCCCATTTTCCAGGTGCCATCTGTCACAGCTTTCTTTGGCTAGGGACAGGAATTTCCTGACCCTTTGCACTTCCTGGGTGAGGCGATGCCTCGCCCTACTTTGGCTCACACTTGGTAGGCTCCACCCACTGTCCTGTACCCACTGTCCAACAAGCCCCAGTGAGATGAACCTGGTACCTCAGTTGGAAATGCAGAAATCACCTGTCTTCTGCATCGCTCACACTGGGAGCTGTAGACTGGAGCTGTTTCTATTCCACCATCTTGGAACCGTCCTCTTGTGTGTCTTTTTAAAGTTGGTTGGCTTGCTTCACAAAACTTAAGAGCCCGGAAATGTTGCACCCAGGAGCATGTATTTTAAGTGGCTTTACCTGCTGATTCTTGCAACTGGGAACATGTAGCTGCAGTGCAATGTGTTTGCTCTTTTTTGTTTTGATTTGTATAAATTTATGCAGTACAAGTATAATTTTGTAATATGCATAGATTATATGTAGTGGTGGAGCTCAGGGCTTTTAGGGTATCCATTACCTGAATAGCATACACTATACCCATTAAGTAATTTGTCATCATCCAGCCCCCTTCCACTCCCCTCCCGAATCTCCCTTGTCTGTCAGTCTACATTCTATGTCCATGGGTGTACATTATTAAGATCCCACTTTTGAGAAAATGTGGTATTTGACTTTCTGTGTCTCAGTTCTTTCAATTAAGATAATGGCCCCTAATTTCATCCATGTTGCTGCAAAAGACATAATTTCATTCTTTTATATGACTGAATAGTATTTCTTGTACATTTTCTTTATCCAATCATTTGCTGATGAACACTTAGGTTGATTCCATATCTTTGCTGTTGTGAATAGTGCTACAATAAATATGAGTGCAGCTATCTTTTTAAAAATAATGATTTATTTCTCTTTGGGTAGATACCCAGTAGAGGGACTGCTGGATTGAATTGTAGTTCTATTTTTAATTCTTTGAGAAATCTCCATACTGTTTTCTATGGAGGTTGTATTTATTTACATTCTCACTAATGGTATATAAGCATCCCCTTTTCTCTGAATCCTTGCCATCTGTTATTTCTTGTCTTTTTAATAATAACCATTCTGACTGGCTGCTTCTCATTATTTTCAAATTACTCAATTTCTTTCGAGTTCCATCCAAACCTACACTTTCGGCCCAGGTCACCTTGAATGGTGGCTTATAAGATAATTAGGGAAAAAAATGAATGTACCTGGCTTAAGGTCAGAGTTAGGAGAAAATCATGAGTAATTAAATATGATCTTTTCAAAGAAATGAGTGTTGCTGCTGCTATGCTCATTGTTGAGGAAGTATAAGAAAGTGATTCTGATGTAACTTTGCTGGCAAACTTGAGATATTATAAGTGTGTCCACCTCTTTGGACATCTCTTACCTGGAGAACCCATAAAGTACGAGGATATGTTGTAAAAATGTACTGATAATTTTAATAATTGATTTTTTTAAAATCCCTTAACTTGATTACAAGCAAATATTTTCCTCCTACATATACAAGTGGCTCAAAATTTATCAGTATTTTCTCTTGGTAATAGCTTCTATTTCTATATTAAACTAATCATCATATTGATCTGAACTCTTCACTAGAGACTCCTAAAGTTGTGTTTAAACAAAACTAAACAGAGACAAGATCTTTACATTTATAGAATAGATGCCAATGTACTTGTCAGGTTAATTAGAGTAAATAGAAAAATTATGTACACATACACACATTAATGTGGGACTTTTACTTCAATTAATTTTTATGAAGATGATTACTTTTGTGGATATTAAAACATATTTACAAATATAAAAATGGAAAAGGAAAATGTGGTACACACACACACATACACACAGTGGAATACTATTAAGCCATAAAAGGAAGAAAATCCTGACATTTGCAATAACATGAATGAATCTGAAGGACATTGTGCTACACGAAATAAGCCAGACACAGAGAGACACATAATGAATGATTTCACTTATATATGGAATCTAAAATAGTCAAACTCACAGAAGTGGAGAATGTAATGGTGGTTGCCAGGGGCTAGAAAGGGGAGGAGTGGGGGAAATGGGTAGATGTTGGTCAAAGGGTTATAAGTTATAAGATGAACAAGTTTGGGGAATCCAATCTACAGCATGGTGACTATAGTTAACAATACTGTATTGTATACTTAAAATTTGCTAAGAGAATAGATCTTAAATGTCCTCACCACCACCTAACTCCTCCAACAATGGTAACTACATATGGTGCTGAATATGTTTATGAATTTGATTGTGCTAATCATTTCACAATGTATACACGTATCAAATCCATCACATTGTACATTCTTGAATATATATAATTTTTTGTCAATTATACCTCAATAAAGCTGGAAAAAATAAAATAGCCACTCTCACTGACAATGCATACAATTTTCTATTTCATCCCACATTTGCTAGCATTAGTTATTAACATTAAAAATAAATCTCTGCTAATCTGAAAAGCAAAAGGGTTTCCACTGTTGTTTGAATTTGTGTGCTGTGTTTGTGAGGTGGAATAGTTTCTCACATACATATGAAAATAAGTTTATTGCATTTCTCTGGTGGGTTGTCTGTGTTCTTGCGCTTTATTAAGTTTTTTATTCCCCTTTATATGATAAAGGTAGTATAAACATGATTCCTTGGTCTGTCATAAGAAATTTGACAACATTTTGATTATAATTTTTTGAATGACATCCAGAACTCTCAATTTACTTATGCTGTCAACTCCGCTTACCATTCCCACAGTGATTTTACTGTAACGTCTAGGTCTTTAATCCTTTAAATGTTTGAGAAAATTAACTCTAAAGACAATCTTTATGGTTTTCCTATCAGTGTTTACTTCACAATCCACCTTGAATTTATTTTTATGTGCTAAGAATTCAAACAAAAAGATTTTCAAATTTTTACTAATTGTCTAATACCAGTCACTCAATATTTTTCTCTCTTGCTTTCCAATATTTTATGATAAACATTTGACTGACTATTGAGGCTTCATTTTTTTTGGAAGGTTTTCTTGGTCAGTTACGAGTTTTTTTGTTTGTTTGTTTTTGGGACAAAGTCTTGTCCTGTCACCCAGGCTGGAGTGCAATGGCAAGATCTCGGCTCACTGCAACCTCTGCCTCCTGGGTTCAAGTGATTTTCCTGTCTCAGCCTCCCGAGTAGCTGGGATTACAGGCGTGTGCCACCAAGCCCAGCAAATTTTTTTGTATTTTTAGTAGAGAAGGGGTTTCACCATGTTGGCCAGGCTGGTCTTGAACTCCTGACCTCAAGTGATTCACCTGCCTCAGCTTACCAAAGTGCCATAATTACAGGCGTGAGCAACTGTGCCTGGCCACTTGTGAGTTTTTAAATAAAATATTTGAATTCATATGTAGAGATTATCACATTGATGCTTTTGTGATTCTTGTTCCAGCATATACTATTTTAATTACTATAGCTTTTTATTATGTGTTAATTTTTAAAAAGATATTTTTCATTGTTTTTCTCTAAAATATTTTAATTTTCCACTTTGCTTTTGTTTGTAATAAACATTAGAATAAATTGGTCATGATCTCCCCAAAAACCCAATATGGCAAATATAATTGGAACTATATGAAGCTTGTAACTTTATTTGGAAAAAAATCACGCCTTTAGGACATACAGTTATCTCATCCAAGAAACGGCATGCTTTTCCATGAGCTGAGCATTGATAAATGTTTATAGGTATATTTTTCTAATTTTCTTCCTTGAGACTCCATACATTTCTTATTTGTATAATCCATATGTATATATTTGCTGATATTGTGAGAAGATTTTTACTATATTCTGTTTATAATTAATATGCAGGGAAGCCCTTTTTTTTGGTATGTTTATCTGGTTCTCATCGTTTACTGGACTCAGTGCTTCTAATGGATTTTCATGCCTTTGAGTTTTCATTCTACAAGATACATTATTATATCTCCTGCCAAAATGAAACTGTGACAATTTTCTCATTTCTATACTCTTTATTTATTTCATATATTATAGCTCTGGCTAGAACTGAAGAATAATACTCAAGGTGAATGGGAATAGCTATTTTGCTTTGTTTCTGATTTTAAAGTGAGGCATGTAGTGGTTCATAATAAGATTGATTATAATTGAAACATAAACTTCAGTATGCTGGACACTTACTGCTCTTTTTAGAAATTTAAGAATGTGCTGAATTTTATCAAATGCCTTTTCCATTTTTATTGCTCTTATGCATTTCATATGGTATTATTGTAAAATACCATCTGCCTGTCAAGTATTTTAAAACATTAAATTTGCTAAATATTACCTAGTGTTAGATGTAGGTCAAAAATGCAGAAACAGTAGAGTAGGAAGTTCATGAGTTTTAGAGTAAATCAGGCTTGGGGTTCATTTGGCTTTGCCATTTATTTTAGATCAGTTATTTGACTTCTCAGAGTTTCACTTTCCTCATCTATAAAATAAAGATAATAATACATATCTCAGTAGAATTGTTGTGAAGATTCAAAGAACTAATCTCTTTAAAACACCTACTGCAGTGTGTAGCATGTATTATTAGTTGTTCAAAAACTAGTTTGAAACTTAAATTATATGATTTACAGTTCATTTTCTTTTTTTTTTCTTAATTTTATTTTATTTATTTATTTTTTAAATTTATTTATTATTATTATACTGTAAGTTTTAGGGTACATGTGCATACCGTGCAGGTTTGTTACATATGTATACTTCTGCCTTGTTGGTGTGCTGCACCCATCAACTCATCATTTACATCAGGTGTAACTCCCAATGCAATCCCTCCCCCCTCCCCCCTCCCCATGATAGGCCCCGGTGTGTGATGTTCCCCTTCCTGAGTCCAAGTGATCTCATTGTTCAGTTCCCACCTATGAGTGAGAACATGCGGTGTTTGGTTTTCTGTTCTTGTGATAGTTTGCTAAGAATGATGGATTCCAGCTGCATCCATGTCCCTACAAAGGACACAAACTCATCGTTTTTTATGGCTGCATAGTATTCCATGGTGTATATGTGCCACATTTTCTTAATCCAATCTGTCACTGATGGACATTTGGGTTGATTCCAAGTCTTTGCTATTGTGAATAGTGCTGCAATAAACATAGGTGTGCATGTGTCTTTATAGCAGCATAATTTATAATCCTTTGGGTATATACCCAGTAATGGGATGGCTGGGTCATATGGTACATCTAGTTCTAGATCCTTGAGGAATCGCCATACTGTTTTCCATAATGGTTGAACTAGTTTACAATCCCACCAACAGTGTAAAAGTGTTCCTATGTCTCCACATCCTCTCCAGCACCTGTTGTTTCCTGACTTTTTAATGGTCGCCATTCTAACTGGTGTGAGATGGTATCTCATTGTGGTTTTGATTTGCATTTCTCTGATGGCCAGTGATGATGAGCATTTGTTTGAGTTCTTTGTAGGTTCTGGATATTAGCCCTTTGTCAGATGAGTAGATTGCAAAAATTTTCTCCCATTCTGTAGGTTGCCTGTTCACTCTGATGGTAGTTTCTTTTGCTGTGCAGAAGCTCTTTAGTTTAATTAGATCCCATTTGTCAATTTTGGCTTTTGCTGCCGTTGCTTTTGGTGTTTTAGACATGAAGTCTTTGCCCATGCCTATGTCCTGAATGGTACTACCTAGGTTTTCCTCTAGGATTTTTATGGTATTAGGTCTAACATTTAAGTCTCTAATCCATCTTGAATTAATTTTCATATAAGGAGTAAGGAAAGGATCCAGTTTCAGCTTTCTACTTATGGCTAGCCAATTTTCCCAGCACCATTTATTAAATAGGGAATCCTTTCCCCATTTCTTGTTTCTCTCAGGTTTGTCAAAGATCAGATGGCTGTAGATGTGTGGTATTATTTCTGAGGACTCTGTTCTGTTCCATTGGTCTATATCTCTGTTTTGGTACCAGTACCATGCTGTTTTGGTTACTGTAGCCTTGTAGTATAGTTTGAAGTCAGGTAGCGTGATGCCTCCAGCTTTGTTCTTTTGACTTAGGATTGTCTTGGAGATGCGGGCTGTTTTTTGGTTCCATATGAACTTTAAAGCAGTTTTTTCCAATTCTGTGAAGAAACTCATTGGTAGCTTGATGGGGATGGCATTGAATCTATAAATTACCTTGGGCAGTATGGCCATTTTCACGATATTGATTCTTCCTATCCATGAGCATGGTATGTTCTTCCATTTGTTTGTGTCCTCTTTTATTTCACTGAGCAGTGGTTTGTAGTTCTCCTTGAAGAGGTCCTTTACATCCCTTGTAAGTTGGATTCCTAGGTATTTGATTCTCTTTGAAGCAATTGTGAATGGAAGTTCATTCCTGATTTGGCTCTGTGTTTGTCTGTTACTGGTGTATAAGAATGCTTGTGATTTTTGCACATTAATTTTGTATCCTGAGACTTTGCTGAAGTTGCTTATCAGCTTAAGGAGATTTTGGGCTGAGACAATGGGTTTTTCTAAATATACAATCATGTCATCTGCAAACAGGGACAATTTGACTTCTTCTTTTCCTAACTGAATACCCTTGATTTCTTTCTCTTGCCTGATTGCCCTAGCCAGAACTTCCAACACTATGTTGAATAGGAGTGGTGAGAGAGGGCATCCCTGTCTTGTGCCAGTTTTCAAAGGGAATTTTTCCAGTTTTTGCCCATTCAGTATGATATTGACTGTGGGTTTGTCATAAATAGCTCTTATTATTTTGAGGTACATTCCATCAATACCGAATTTATTGAGCGTTTTTAGCATGAAGGGCTGTTGAATTTTGTCAAAAGCCTTTTCTGCATCTATTGAAATAATCATGTGGTTCTTGTCTTTGGTTCTGTTTATATGCTGGATTATGTTTATTGATTTGCGAATGTTGAACCAGCCTTGCATCCCAGGGATGAAGCCCACTTGATCATGGTGGATAAGCTTTTTGATGTGTTGCTGAATCCGGTTTGCCAGTATTTTATTGAGGATTTTTGCATCGATGTTCATCAGGGATATTGGTCTAAAATTCTCTTTTTTTGTTGTATTTCTGCCAGGCTTTGGTATCAGGATGATGTTGGCCTCATAAAATGAGTTAGGGAGGATTCCCTCTTTTTCTATTGATTGGAATAGTTTCAGAAGGAATGGTACCAACTCCTCCTTGTACCTCTGGTAGAATTCAGCTGTGAATCCATCTGGTCCTGGACTTTTTTTGGTTGGTAGGCTATTAATTGTTGCCTCAATTTCAGAGCCTGCTATTGGTCTATTCAGGGATTCAACTTCTTCCTGGTTTAGTCTTGGAAGAGTGTAAGTGTCCAGGAAATTATCCATTTCTTCTAGATTTTCCAGTTTATTTGCATAGAGGTGTTTATAGTATTCTCTGATGGTAGTTTGTATTTCTGTGGGGTCGGTGGTGATATCCCCTTTATCGTTTTTAATTGCGTCGATTTGATTCGTCTCTCTTTTCTTCTTTATTAGTCTTGCTAGTAGTCTGTCAATTTTGTTGATCTTTTCAAAAAACCAACTCCTGGATTCATTGATTTTTTGGAGGGTTTTTTGTGTCTCTATCTCCTTCAGTTCTGCTCTGATCTTAGTTATTTCTTGCCTTCTGCTAGCTTTCGAATGTGTTTGCTCTTGCTTCTCTAGTTCTTTTAATTGCGATGTTAGAGTGTCAATTTTAGATCTTTCCTGCTTTCTCTTGTGGGCATTTAGTGCTATAAATTTCCCTCTACACACTGCTTTAAATGTGTCCCAGAGATTCTGGTATGTTGTATCTTTGTTCTCATTGGTTTCAAAGAACATCTTTATTTCTGCCTTCATTTCGTTATGTACCCAGTAGTCATTCAGGAGCAGGTTGTTCAGTTTCCATGTAGTTGAGCGGTTTTGATTGAGTTTCTTAGTCCTGAGTTCTAGTTTGATTGCACTGTGGTCTGAGAGACAGTTTGTTATAATTTCTGTTCTTGTACATTTGCTGAGGAGTGCTTTACTTCCAATTACGTGGTCAATTTTGGAGTAAGTACGATGTGGTGCTGAGAAGAATGTATATTCTGTTGATTTGGGGTGGAGAGTTCTATAGATGTCTATTAGGTCTGCTTGCTGCAGAGATGAGTTCAATTCCTGGATATCCTTGTTAACTTTCTGTCTCGTTGATCTGTCTAATGTTGACAGTGGAGTGTTGAAGTCTCCCATTATTATTGTATGGGAGTCTAAGTCTCTTTGTAAGTCTCTAAGGACTTGCTTTATGAATCTGGGTGCTCCTGTATTGGGTGCATATATATTTAGGATAGTTAGCTCTTCCTGTTGAATTGATCCCTTTACCATTATGTAATGGCCTTCTTTGTCTCTTTTGATCTTTGATGGTTTAAAGTCTGTTTTATCAGAGACTAGTATTGCAACCTCCGCTTTTTTTTGTTCTCCATTTGCTTGGTAAATCTTCCTCCATCCCTTTATTTTGAGCCTATGTATGTCTCTGCGTGTGAGATGGGTCTCCTGAATACAGCAGACTGATGGGTCTTGACTCTTTATCCAGTTTGCCAGTCTGTGTCTTTTAATTGGAGCATTTAGTCCATTTACATTTAAGGTTAAGATTGTTATGTGTGAACTTGATCCTGCCATTATGATATTAACTGGTTATTTTGCTCGTTAGTTGATGCAGTTTCTTCCTAGCCTCGATGGTCTTTACATTTTGGCATGTTTTTGAGATGGCTGGTACCGGTTGTTCCTTTCCATGTTGAGTGCTTCCTTCAGGGTCTCTTGTAAGGCAGGCCTAGTGGTGACAAAATCTCTAAGCATTTGCTTATCTGTAAAGGATTTTATTTCTCCTTCACTTATGAAACTTAGTTTGGCTGGATATGAAATTCTGGGTTTAAAATTCTTTTCTTTAAGAATGTTGAATATTGGCCCCCACTCTCTTCTGGCTTGTAGAGTTTCTGCCGAAAGATCTGCTGTTAGTCTGATGGGCTTCCCTTTGTGGGTAACCCGACCTTTCTCTCTGGCTGCCCTTAAGATTTTTTCCTTCATTTCAACTTTGGTGAATCTGGCAATTATGTGTCTTGGAGTTGCTCTTCTCGAGGAGTATCTTTGTGGCGTTCTCTGTATTTCCTGGATTTGAATGTTGGCCTGCCCTACTAGGTTGGGGAAGTTCTCCTGGATGATATGCTGAAGAGTGTTTTCCAACTTGGTTCCATTTTCCCCCTCACTTTCAGGCACCCCAATCAGACGGAGATTTGGTCTTTTTACATAATCCCATACTTCTTGCAGGCTTTGTTCATTTCTTTTTCTTCTTTTTTCTTTTGGTTTCTCTTCTCGCTTCATTTCATTCATTTGATCCTCAATCGCTGATACTCTTTCTTCCAGTTGATCGAGTCGGTTACTGAAGCTTGTGCCATTGTCACGTATTTCTCGTGTCATGGTTTTCATCTCTTTCATTTCGTTTATGACCTTCTCTGCATTAATTAGCCATCAATTCTTCCACTTTTTTTTCAAGATTTTTAGTTTCTTTGCGCTGGGTACGTAATTCCTCCTTTAGCTCTGAGAAATTTGATGGACTGAAGCCTTCTTCTCTCATCTCGTCAAAGTCATTCTCCGTCCAGCTTTGATCCGTTGCTGGCGATGAGCTGCGCTCCTTTGCCGGGGGAGATGCGCTCTTATTTTTTGAATTTCCAGCTTTTCTGCCCTGCTTTTTCCCCATCTTTGTGGTTTTATCTGCCTCTGGTCTTTGATGATGGTGATGTACTGATGGGGTTTTGGTGTAGGTGTCCTTCCTGTTTGATAGTTTTCCTTCTAACAGTCAGGACCCTCAGCTGTAGGTCTGTTGGAGATTGCTTGAGGTCCACTCCAGACCCTGTTTGCCTGGGTATCAGCAGCAGAGGCTGCAGAAGATAGAATATTTCTGAACAGCGAGTGTACCTGTCTGATTCTTGCTTTGGAAGTTTCCTCTCAGGGGTGTACTCCACCCTGTGAGGTGTGGGGTGTCAGACTGCCCCTAGTGGGGGATGTCTCCCAGTTAGGCTACTCAGGGGTCAGGGACCCACTTGAGCAGGGAGTCTGTCCCTTCTCAGATCTCAACCTCCGTGTTGGGAGATCCACTGCTCTCTTCAAAGCTGTCAGACCGAGTCGTTTGAGTCTGCAGAGGTGTCTGCTGCTTTGTTATTGTTTACTGTGCCCTGCCCCCAGAGGTGGAGTCTACAGAAACAGGCAGGTTTCCTTGAGCTGCTGTGAGCTCCACCCAGTTGGAGCTTCCCAGCAGCTTTGTTTACCTACTTAAGCCTCAGCAATGGCGGGCGCCCCTCCCCCAGCCTCGCTGCTGCCTTGCCGGTAGATCACAGACTGCTGTTATAGCAATGAGGGAGGCTCCGTGGGTGTGGGACCCTCCCGGTGTGGGATATGATCTCCTGGTGTGCCTGTTTGCTCAAAGCACAGTATTGGGGTGGGAGTTACCCGATTCTCCAGGTGTAGTGTGTCTCAGTTCCCCTGGCTAGGAAAAGGGATTCCCTTCCCCCTTGCGCTTCCCAGGTGAGGCAATGCCTCGCCCTGCTTCAGCTCTCGCTGGTCGGGCTGCAGCAGCTGACCAGTACCGATTGTCCGGCACTCCCCAGTGAGACGAACCCAGTACCTCAGTTGAAAATGCCGAAATCACCGGTCTTCTGTGTCGCTGGCGCTGGGAGTTGGAGACTGGAGCTGCTCCTATTCAGCCATCTTGCTCCGCCCCAACAGTTCATTTTCATCTTTGTTAGGTTTTTGCATCAGAGTGGTATTTGGTAAATATCTGGCAAATATTACTCAATGTTTGTCATCTTTTCCAGCTTGTGGGATAGTTTATATAGCATGGTGAATGGCTCCCCCTTCAAAAATTCACTACAAGATATGTCTGTATGAAAGATTTTAAAATTTCTTTTTAAAATTTTTGTTTTCCTACACTGGTCTTCTCTGCATAGTATGGAAGATTAAAAAATAATATTCTTCAACTATTCTTAGTATCATTACTCTGTGACTCACATTTCTAAATAGTATTATTTCCACACCTCACTTGTATGGTGCTTTACTTCCTTATATTCTCTATATGCCAGGACTACTTTGACTTACTGTGAAGATATAAACCTTTCAGCCTATTCAAAGTAACCCAATACAACCTCCACTTTGAAGGTATACTTATTTAGTAGGTACTTTCAGAACTAAGTGTTGTTTCCAATTGTTTTCTTAGCTTAATTTTTTCTGGTACTATTTTTCTTATTACTCAGATTTGGGGCTGTATTTTCTCTTCTTTTCTTTTTGAAATAGGGTCTCACTTTGTCACCCAGGCTGGAGTGAAGTGGTGCGATCTCGGCTCACTGCAGCCTCAACCTCCCAGGTTCAAGCAATCCTCCTGCATCAGCCTCCCCAAGTAGCTGGAACTAGAGGTATGCATCGCCATGCCCAGCTCAGTTTTGTATTTTTTTTTTTTTTGTATTTATTTTTTTTAAGAGACGGGGTTTCTCCATGGTGCTCAGGCTAGTCTCGAACTACTGAGCTCAAGCTATCTGCCCACCTCAGTCTTCCAAAGTGCTAGGATTATAGGTGCAAGCCATTGCACCTAGCCTTTTTGACTATATTTTTATGTTTTTATGATTATAAATGACAAAGGTCAACATGGTTTGGAAGTTAATGGACTATGAGTAAATTTATTGGAAGGCAGACTCATAAGCGTGTAAGACTGGTCAAGAAAGTGAATGTCAAGAGAAAGAAGGAGGAGTCAATGGCTGAGGGATGCCTATGGTAGTGAAGAGAACCACTAGGAGAATCAAAATCTTTTTCATCTTTCTGCATTCCTCCATGGTGCTACAACACACTCCAAGGCCTGTATGGGAGCAGTTTTCCCAGAGGATGGAGGCAAGTTGATTGAGTTTCCTATTTTAAAACAAAATCTAGGGTTTGAGTTTATTTTCTGAAGTCTGGGGAAGTCTTCATCTTGGTACAAGTATTGTGATAGAGGTAGGTGACAGTAAGGACTGAGGGGCAGCTCAGCTTTCTCTTAGGTGGCTGCAATTCTCTTTTGCAGGTGGGACCAGGAGTACAGCTCTGGGGGACGTTTCCCATTTGCCTTTTTCCTTCTCTTTCCCTGTCTTCCCCTTCCTACCTCCTTTCTCCCAAAATAGTGAGTTGTGGCATTACCAGTCCAGGTATCAGCTCTCTGTTAATCTTCCAGTTCTTGCATTTCTTATTCCAGCCATGAGAAAGAAGGCTAGCACTTTCATTGTGAACCAATGTCATTATGCTGTTTCTCCACATCCACGAAGTTAATGCCTACGGCTTTTCAAATGTTGAGAAAAGAATTAGCCAGGCTACCCTAAGTACCAGGACATAATTATGTGGTGGAGAGTACTAGGTCCAACAGCTACTGTCTGATTCAGTGAAAGAAAAAACTTTTTTTATTACACATATTGTAAAGAAGATGGAACCAGAATGAAGGGGTCTCCTTTATTGTAAGGGTTCTCCCATGTGGTGCCAGTGGCACAGATGAAAGATCATGAGTCCTCTCTATGAATCCCTTGGCCACCTCATAAAATGGTACTATCCAGCAAAATATTATTTAGTAGCAAAATATATTTTAATTGAAAAATCATTTTAAGTAACTGAATAAAAACGTGTACCAGCAACTTTCCCAACAGACAGCAGAATATGTACATTTTGTGAGGGTAGAGCAGCATCTATTTAATATAATTTTTATATAGAAAATACAGGCATATTTAAAAATGGAAAACATGTAAGAAAGTATGTCACAAGGAATAACAAAATATATCACAAAATTAAAAAAGTAACCCCAAGTAACAAGTTTACTAAACAAGACCCAGCACCATGTTGGACTTTCTTTGCATAAGTTCCAGGATGCCCAGGAACTACCAAGAAGAGATGATCCTGCTTTTGGGAGAGCCGGCTGGTCGTGCAGTGGTTAAAACCCAGTCCTCCTTTTCCTGGAAAAAAAAAAAAGCAACCAAATAGATTCTAAAGAAGAAATTGAACTGAAGAGCTAACATCTCTTTAGGGGTTGATGAAAACAGGATTGAAAGTCCCAGATACCTGGGCATTATCTGTGATGTTTATAGGGATGGGGGTCATTCTTTGAGATAACTAAGAGGCATGCAGTGCTAACTTATGGAAAGATCTGAGAAGCATCAGACCTGAGTTTTAGTCTTGATTCTGCCACTAGTTTTCTATCTTACAATTCTCTCTTCTGTAAAATGAGAGGTTTGGACATAATGAACTTAAAGGTCTCTTAGTCCACTAAGAATCTATGGTTTTTAGTTACGGTATTTGCTTAGGATCAGTTTTCTGAAGATGTGCACAGAGGTCAGAGGAAACACAATTTCCTTCTGAACCACTGAATTATCTGGGAAAAAGGTTAGGTCAGTCTTATTTATCAGTACAGAAGGTTAAACATTGAGGGATTTAATGGATGCCATCAGGCATTTCTCTACCAGCTGACAATCATGCCAGGAAATTGCTCCATCTGTTAACAAGCCTTTACTGAGCAGTGATTTTTGTGCCTGTAGAAGGCACTAGGCATGTGTTTTTGTTTTTTAAAACAAGATCTTACTCTGTTGCCCAGGCTGGAGTGCAGTGGCACAGTCTTGGCTAACTGCAACCTCCGCCTCCTGGGTTCAAGCAATCCTCCCACCTCAGCCTCCTGAGTTAGCTGAGACTACAGGTGTATGCCACCATGCCTGGCTAATTTTTCTGGGTATTTTTTGTAGAGACGGGATCTTCCTATGTTGTTCAGGCTGGTCTTGAACTCCTGGATCCAAGTGATCTGCTTGCCTTGGCTTCCTAAATTGCTGGGATTACAGGTGTGAGCCATCACAGTCGGCCCAGCATACAAACTTTAAGGCACTCAGTCTCATAGGAGAGAAGGAAAAAATCATACGGTAACATTTATTGTTTCTTTCTCAGAAAAGCATTCTCCCCCTCCCACTCTCCTTTCTTCTGGGAATTGCCAGACTCTCTTCCCTTTTACCCAGTTTTTTGACAAAATTACCCTTTATGTTGGTACAACATAATCCAACCTAGGACAGTTCATTGATTCATGCTTGGCCATTGAATCAGTCTGGACCAACCATAGTACACTGGGACAGTGTACTATGTCTCTGGATACTGTATGGTGACATGTAAAAAATTCTGTAAGAAATTTTGTCCTGGCCGGGCATGGTGGCTCATGCCTGTGATCCCAGCATTTTGGGAGGCCAAGGTGGGTAAATCACCCGAGGTCAGGAGTTCGAGACCAGCCTGGCCAACATAGTGAAATCCCATCTCTACTAAAAATACAAAAATTAGCTGGGTGTGGTGGCGCATGCCTGTAGTCCCAGCTACTCAGGAGGCTGAGACAGAATTGCTTGAACCCAGGAGGAGGAGGTTGCAGTAAGCCGAGATTGCACACTGCACTCCAGCCTGGGCATCCGAGTGAGACTCTGTCTTTAGGGAAAAAAAAAAAAAAAAAAAACAGAGAAATTCTGTCCTTCCCTTCCATGTGAACCAAACAGAAGAAAACCACTCTGCAGCAAGACAGAGGATGGAGCAGACCCTGGAAGAGGTGGTGACATGGGAGGTGGAGAGGCACACTTGGCTTTCACGTCCCTAGTCTGGTCCTCCTGATGCTCAACCACTCCTTTGTCTTTGGGTTCCATACAAGGTCCCTCTCTTGTAATGATAAATCCTCTTCTTTGCTTAAACTGGTTAGAGTTTTAACAAGGATTACAGTATACGGAGGAGGAACCTGCCTGGTCCTCTGGGTTGCTAGTTAGCCTTCCCTTGAATGTGGGCTACACCTCTCAGCTTAATTTGCCATTATTTTTCTTGGATGCCTACATCAAACTTTTGCATAAAAATCTAGATCTTGTTTTTCTTATTAATGTACAATATTTTCATACAAGCTAATAATTATCCTTTCCTCAATCAAGAAAGAACTCCTATGGACAGGTTTTAAATCACGCAAACTCTCTCTGGACTTCCTTTTCTTTATCTCAAAAATGAAGAGGTTGAAATATAAAATCTAATATTTATAAGAAAGTACTAAATACTTTTTTTGAGTCACTGTTTTTTTTTTTTTCTCTTTTATTTCCTCTTTATTTGGCTCTCATTTTCTTAAATTCAACTCTGCTGTCAGGTAAAGGTATAATCTTGGCAGCTTCTTAATATATTTGTCCATTTCAAATTTGCTGTTTAGGGTTCAGTTTATTTTTTCTCTTTTTGCAGAGATGGCATACACTTGAGATGATGTGAGGAAATTCACTGGCATTACTGTAATTGCTTTTTTATATTTGCAAGTTGACTTTGACATTCCAATCAAAATAACAAACCAGGAAATGAAAAATAAAAGTTGTTTTCAGTTAACTGAATTTTTCTCACTTTAAAAAATGAATATGGAAATACCCATTTGTTTTTAATGAGTCCTATATGATGGGGGTAAGTGTACATAATACAAATCTAAGTGCAGGGATGTATATTGAAAGTCTTAAAACATAGCTGATAATATTTCAACATTGCAACATTGGTGAGGACAACGTTTGATTGTTGAAAATATTTTATCTGTGGTATGGCACAATATGGCTGATGATTTTACTGATGTTTAAATATATATAAATGATCTTTTAACTATTTTTCCCTTTGACTTATTTTTGTGATAGTATTTTTAAACCATAATATGTATCTGGTCAGAAATGAGAAACCAATGAAAAAACATATTTTTACATAATCATTTTGTAGTCAATGAAATGCTACGTATATAAACACTAAAACATAAAACAAAAATATTTTACTTTAAAATAAACATTTCCTATCAATTCAGTATGATTTTTATTGTAATGAAGAACTTAAACATCCATTGGGTCATTTTCAATAAAATATATTGTCTATTTATTTTACATCCTTGCATCTGTAGGATGCAATCTTCTGTTCAAGAAGATGATTTATTTATTTATTTATATAACCCATTTTTTCTTTTTTTTAATTGCAAAAAATGTGGAATGCTTCAAAAATTTGTGTGTCATCCTCTAGCATGGGTCATACTAATCCTCTATGAAGTTCCAGTTTTAGAATATGTGCTGCTGAAGTCAGCACAAGACTGCTTAAGTTTGAGACATTCTTGTTTTATTTGTCAATCCTGAACTAATATTTCTTAGCTTTGGTTTTAGTTCAAATTTAGAGAGCATGTCTCAAAATGGATATTTTCACATACAAAATACTTACAGTCAAACTAGATAGAGATAACTTCTGGCTCTTATGACAATTTACTTGAATTTTAGAGTCTTCATGTTACAGGTGAACATTAGTTTTTGGTTATCTTACCTGGAACAGTTATGTCCTGTCCAAGAAGAAAGACAATGACATCGGTTTGGTCTTACACATTTTCCACCATTTAAGCAGGGAGACTGGCAAACAGCTGGAATAAAAAGCCCACACATTTATTTAATACTTAGCAATCCTCACAATATCCATAAAGGCACATAGGATAAGATTTGCCTCTACTTCCTGCAGCAGCCACTGCTGGTCTTCATATACCGTTAGCATTATCCATTTCTGCTGCTCTGCTTGACCTCACATCCTTATGTGGTACTACCTCCCTTTTTCCTTCCAAGCTGGTCAGTTTTTCACATTTAAGTCCCAGATTAAGTTCTATATACTTATTGAAGGCTTTGCTGATCACTCCAAGTCCACTGATTTTCCTCTTCTCTAATCTTTTTTTATTTATGCCACCAATCTGACACTTTGAGCATTTTGAAGTATAAATTTTGTGTGTTCAATTAGCTTGTACATTTCTTCCTTTTTTAAAAATTTCTTGCCACTGACTTGAAGCTCAAGACTGTAAATTCCTCAAGGGAGTTAGCATTGAACTCTATGATTGACTGGGTGATTAAGTCAGACGTCAACTTTTAAGACAATAAATTAGGCACAAGGATTGTCTAAACTAACAGATGATTCAACATCCCTTTGTGTTTGGCAAGGAGACACATTTCACGGTGTCAGCTTTAACTGGAATTACAGAAACTGGTTAGCCACAGATAAAACCCTGAGAGGACACCGAATGATTTACTATCTAGGTGCCTTTCTCACAAATCCATAATCTCATAACCAAACTCTTCATCTGCATACCTTTGTTAAAAAACCTGAAGATGCTGAAAATTCATCATGACCTAATACCAGCAAGTGTAACATATCAAAGAGAAAGGAGAACTCCTTGTAGGAAGGAAGTGAAATGTCTGTTGGGAGAAAGCTGGAAATAAGAACCATTCCAATCCCTGTAGCACAGAAAGGCAGGCTCTTTCCTGGATGAAAAACTCCTTTTTGGTGAAATGTAAGTAAATGTCATTTCTTCAGTCATTCATTCATAAAATATGGAGAAAATGTCTGTTAAGCAAGTAGCAGGCACTCGATAAGCACTGGTCCTTGTCCGGACAGAACAAGAGAGAGGACAAGAAGTAAAATACGCCTTTCCCCTTGGGGAGCTCTCTTGGTAAGATTAAGAGCTGGCCAGCAGAATGCACTTATTAGCAATCTCATGGGAAAGAAAATTATGAAACAAAGCAGGATTAAAACAAGCAAAAATAAAACTCAGTAACTGAAAACAAACTCTCCATAGTTTCTGCTTGCTGATATAAGAACACATTACTCTTTTTCAGGACTATGCTGATTTAGCAGTGCCTGACTGCACTAACAAACTAGTTGTTACTTTTACTTCTTTGTCTAAAAACTTAATCCTCCTTCCCTATCACATCGGTGGTCCCAGTGTTCATTCAGGGCCATCTTTTCATGTCGTGTGTCTTCTGCAGTCTTATTTTTCCCCCCATGGGTATCTTTCAATGATGACTTATAAATCTCTATCTTCATCTAAATGAATTTTCTGAGAACCTAAACTATCATCCAACTGCCTATCACTCCCCCTGTAGGTTTCACAGTCCCCTCAAACTCAGTGTGTCCATACTTAACTCCTTATGGCTTCTCCTGGCTTCTCCATCCCAGTAAATGGCATCACCTTCCACTCCAATGCCCAAGCTGGAAACAGCTTTTACTCTTCCAAGTAGTTTTGATTCTATGTGGATTCTACCCCTCACAATAGATCTGTAACCAAGTAGCACTGATTCTTACTCTTTACTGTCTCTCAAATCTGCTCTTTTGTGGTTGTTTCTCCTGACTTCATGAATTCTTGCCAATTCTGCTTTTACAACCCCCTCAACGAATCTCTCTATTGTAAGTCTTGCTTTCTTCCACTTTTCATACTGCTGCCAAAATCAGTTTTCTAAAAGAAAATCCGATCACATGATTTTCCTGCTTAAGATCCTTCAGTGGCTTCTGTTGCTCTCAACGCATAATTCAGCATCTTGCACTTGGCATGCGATGCGTTTCCTGATCTGGTGCTGCCCATCTTTAGAGCTTCATTCCAGCCACTCCCCTGCATTTCCTCTATGGCTTTGGTTATCCTTTGCTGAACACACCTGTGTATTTTGTGATTCATGCTTTTAGCTGCCACGATTTTCTTCTGGTGACTCCTTTTGTTTCTCCTCAGATTCTATGCTTGCGAAGCTTTTTCTGAACTTTGACATTTGGTTAGTTTACCCATTTTCACTGTTGTCACAGCCCATTTTATAGATTTTGATTAGCCTCTATCTTAACATATCCTAGTTATCTATTTACAGGCCATTCCGTATCCCTTCCCCTTTCCTAGATTGAAATTCTGGAGAGCAGGAGCCCCTGTTTTATATGCTTATGATATGCTTAGTACTTAGGGGTATAAATAGGATCTATGCTGAGGTAGCTGCTGTAAGATTTGGAAAAACAAAGACCATAGTCAGTGTCATTAAGGAGCATATTCTTATTAGACAGCTAAGGTGTAAAAGAAAGCCACATAAATCAGATCCATTTATTAGCTTTAAACTGCATGATTATAACTAGTTGTGTAACATTTATAGAAATGGAATGTTAGAAAGTAGATTATTGTGATATTGAACAAGTTTTGAGATCAGAGGAAACTTAGGCAGGACTTGGGGGTTGAGTGAGGCTAGAATAGGTGGAGGAAAGAGGCAGATCATGTGCACATGTAAGGAGACTGGGGAGAACAGGCTGCTTGCAGGGGTAGTGAGAAAACTGTCACTGCAGGGCACAGTGTATAATGGTAGGATAATAAGTGAGTTGTGCTTCAGGTGTGCTGAAGCTGGCTTATGCAGTACCTTGGAAGTCAAAAGAATTCAGGGTGGATGTGGAGACTAAAATAGAGAACCATTTAACCAGGGCAAAGACATGCCAAAGTAGTACACTGATGATGTTCAGTCTGGAGGGACATGGTGACGAGAAGGTCAACTGGGCCATGATCCAGAATCTTTTACTGGCTGGAGACAGTGGTGTGGAGTAGAATGAGGGATGCTGAGCAGGAATGAACAAAAATAGTGACGGTGCTGTAACCTCAGATGAAAGGGAGGGTGAGTCAAGAGTAATTCATTCATTACTTGCACCAGTAAGGTACCCGGAAAAAAGCAAAGCTTGTTTATAGATGAGCAGGAGAAACGTGGGTAAATACCATAGTTGATTTGTTATAAACAAACACTGTATAGACTGCTTTCAGAGTCTCAAATAAGGCCTTCAAATTCAGCCTCAGAACATTTTTCCTTCTCTACCTTCATGAATGGCTCAATTTTGGCTTTAAGTGGGTTGATGACTGCCTGTCTGCTTTTGTCTATAATGGTACTTTTCAGTCTCATTTTTCTGGTTTACTTATTAATAGTGCCTCTTTTACTCTCAAAAATGTCCTGGTTTAGACGCTAAGTTATATGGTCTTCCCAGTCTTAGGGTTCATGACAAGCTCTGGTGTCAGGAAGCCCTGTCTATACTTTACATGCCATTTACATTTTACTCCACTGAGGAAGTGGTATAAACATTGTTTATAGGCAGAATAGTGGTATGTCAGAATTAATACTTAATAAATATAGCAAGTCCTATTTTTTAAATGGTGGCTTAAAATTTTTAGGACATTAGAAAGATAGTTTGTCATTTTAAATTGAGTTATTTGATATTTACTAAAAATACCTACTATATTTGGGCACTATGCTAAGCACTGGGGATATAAAGGTGATAAAATCCTTGCCCTTAGGTGGTGTATAATCTAGTGGGGGAAGGGATAGATAATCAAGCAAATGAACAGATGTCAAAGTAAGTGGGCCAAATGCTGTATTTGAGGTCTGCAAGAGGTGCTAAGAGAATGTTTGTTACGAATCAATCAACTATCATTTGTTACTGTTGTCCATGATAAGAAACCATCTCTTTGATGAGTTTTGTAATTTTTTTCCTTTTTTCTTTAAACTTTTTTTTAACTTTTAGGTTCAAGGTCTGTTGTATAAGTACACTTGTGTCATGGGAGTTTGCTGTACAGATTATTTCATCACTCAGGTACTAAGCCTAGTTCCCAATAGTTATTTTTTTCTGATCCTCTCCTTCCTCCCACCCTCTACCCTCCAGTAGGCTTCAGTGTCTATTGTTCCTCTCTCTGTGTTCATATGTTCTGATCATTTAGCTCCCACCATTTAGCTCCCACTTATAAGTGAGAACGTGTGGTATTTGGTTTTCTGTTCCTGCGTTAGTTTTCTAAGGATGATGGCCTCCAGCTCCATCCATATCCCATGATCTCATTCTTTTTTATGGCTGCAGGGCTGTTACTAAAAAGTAAAAAAATAGGCTGGATGCAGTGGCTCATGCCTGTAATCTCAACACTTTGGGAGGTCAAGGTGGGTGGATCACTTGAGGTCAGGAGTTCAAGATCAGCCTGGCCAACGTGATTAAACTCTGTCTCTACTAAAAATAGAAAAATTAGCAGGGTGTGACAGAAGGTGCCTGTAATCCCATCTACTTGGGAGGCTGAGGCAGGAGAATCACTTGAACCTGGGAGGTGGAGGTTTCAGTGAGTCAAGATCACGCCACCGCACTCCAGCCTGGGTGACCAGAGTGAAACTCTGTCTCGAAAAACAACAAAACAAAACAAAACAGATGCTGGCGAGGTTGTGGAGAAAAGGGAACACTTATACACTGTTGGTAAGAGTATAAATTAGTTCAACCATTGAGGAAAGCAGTATGGCGATTCCTCAAAGACCTAAAAACAGAACTACCATTCAACCCAGCAATCCCATTACTGGGTATATACCCAAGGGAATAGAAATCATTCTACCATAAAGACACATGCATGTGTATTGCAGCACCATGCACAATAGCAAAGACATGGAATCAATCTAAATACTCATCAATGGTAGACTGGATAAAGTGATTTTTTAAAAAAATTTTAACTTAAATTGTATTTATGTATAACCTTGTTCTTTCTAAAGAGTAAGCATGAATTTAGTAATTTAGCTTCTCAGAGATTAAAATAAATATTCTGAACCTCTGTGTAATGTCTTCTCTATGCTCTGCAAAATGAAGCAGATGACATAAAGAAGACAGATAATTGAGTCGACTTAGATGCTATTCTTTGGCACATGACTGGCAAACGTGTTTAGGCAACCATAAAATTCAGTGTTGAGACACCAATTGAGGGATCATCTTGAGGAATTTTTGAGAAACATCAGTACTTTTTCACTTTACCACCACTTCTGAGTCTGAGTCATACTCTTTAATGTCCTCTGGAGTTTCATGGGATTGAGCCACCAAGAAAACAAACCATGAAAGAGGCCTACCTATATGACAGCGAGACCCCGTCCAGCCAGGCGGGCAGTCACACTGGTAAGGGGCCACACAGCGACCTCCGTTCAGACAGGGAAGAATGCAGATTGCTAAAAAAAAAAAAAAGGGAGCGGGGGTTGAAATGGCATTGATCAAAATACACATCTCAGATAGGTTCAAGAGTTCAGAAAACATTTTGCAGGAGTGAAACCTTATATGACTCACTAAATAACTTTCCTGCATGTGCTCTGCTTATTAATGAGTATCACTGGGAAAACACAATCAGGAAAGTAAGCCTGGATTCTTAGCCAGATATAATGACTCTAAGGCCAAATCCTCTTTCAGTGAAGACACTCAGTAATCAGTGTCTGCAAAGTGCTTTGCTTTAACTCTTCACAAAATAAGCAGAACGGTCTCCATTTATTATAGTTTCAAATTTCCATTACAAATTACATAACATGTTCTAAGACGATTTGGCTGCCTTGAGGCTCTCTTCCTGTCTTGAACTAAATGTGAGAATGGGAATCAGATGGGCTATAACATAGGGTTGGAGTTTGCAACATTTTGGTAGCAATGGGACAACACACCCTTGATTTCCGAGAAGCTGAAGCCTGATGGTGACTGAATGATGCCTCCCCTACACTGTCCGTGACTATCATTCCTCCTCCTAGAAACAAATTGAAATCTTTAAAGAGGCATAGTCTGTTTAAAAGATGTGAGATTGTTGCCTTGCTCCTCAAAATCAAGTTCCCTAACCAATAGTCTTGGCATCACCTAGGAGTTGGTTAGCAACGCAGATGTCAGGTGCCAACCCAGATCTGCTGATCTCCCAGATGATCTGCATGCACAGCAAAGCTTGGGAAGCCCTGGTGTAATGAAGGAGGGCAGGCATATGCTCAGTGAGCCAGGCCAGCTAAGCCAGCCAACCCAGGCCTGTCATGAGGTACCCCAAAGTCAAAGCTCACTAAGTCTTTGGACTCTTGACACAAGAACAGGTTAAGTCTGTGAGCTCTAGGTGAAATGGAATGATTGGGGTGAGCTGGAAGAGAAAAGTGTGATTTCTCTTCTTTTTTAATCACTTGAGAATACTTGTTTTGGTGAGTTGTTAGCAGCCTAAATTTATTTCCATCATACATTTTCCTTTATAGATTAGTTGAAAAAGTCACACTTAAAACATTTTAGTCTCTTACAAAATTTCTGCCCTTTAGGAAAAACTGGTATAGACCAATGGCCATCACATGAATCACTCTTAATGGCTTATATACACTGCTCCCATTGAAATATGAAACCATTTTATCCTTATATATATTTTAAGATATTGAAATAAAGTGTAGTTGAGATATTTAAAAAATTTAACATCATTATCTATACCTCCCTGGAATTTCAAATTCAAATGTGTTTCTATAAGGATCAAAATTCTATATTAATTTACCAAGTATGGATATAGGAGTGCCAGCTTTCCTTATTTTCTTAATTAGTATAAACCATTCTTAACAACAAAGAGGAAATGGTGAGCTGCAAATATTACCTGCAAAGTACATGTTTTGCAGTGGTGCCCGTTTACACCAACTGTAGCAATGACTGACATAGCACATAGTAGACCCTGAGTTAAGGGAAGAGGATGGCTTGGAGACTTTACAACAAGCTCCTTCTCAAGAAGACTTTTGCAAATTTGTGCCAGGGAGCATGTGAAGATGACTTTAGATGGATCTTAATAACAGTATTTTCAAAGTCATGAATATTTTAGATCTTCTGCAACCTATTGACACATATGTGCACTGTTTGGTGTGGACAAGGACTTACAGCAAATGAATTCTTCCCAACACTACAACCATTTCCTGGTAACTCCCCTCAGGTGGGAGCATCCAGGCAATTTGTCAGGACACAAAGCTCTGAAGAGCAACTCACGTTCTTCACAGAGGCGCCCCATCCAGCCCTCTGGACAGGAACAAGCATTTGGGCGTTGGCAGATGCCCCCATTCTGACATGGGAATCGACAGACGGCTGGAAAAGAAGCAGGATGGGTCACAAATGTAGGGAATTATGGAAGGGAAGGAGTCAGAAAATAGGATTCCTCATTTATATTTCATACTATTTCCTTGAGTCAAGCTTTCAGGAAGAGAAACAAAAATCGAATCTCAAGAGGAAATTTCAGTATGTGGAGAAATACAGCATTATATTGGCTGCTATTATTGCAGTTTTCCCTGTAGCTTTATTAAGGTACAACAAATAAAAATTGTATATATTTAAGGTTTACGACCTGATGTTTTGATTTATGTATAAATCGTGAAATAATCACAAGTGAGCTAATTAGCACATTCATCCCCTCACATAGTTATTGTTTTCTATCTTTTTTTGTGGTGAGAACACAAGATCTATCCTTTCAGCAAACTTTCAATATACAATACAGTATTGTTAACTACAGTCACATTGCTGGATGTTAGAACTCTAGAACTTATTCATCTTGCATAACTGAAACTTTGATACTTTGACTAACATCTCCCTATCCTTACCCCCCTCCCAGCTCCTGGGAACCACCATCTACTCTCTGCTTCTTTGAGGTGGACTATTTTAGATTGCACCCATCAGCAAAATCGGGCGGTGTATGTCATTCTGTGTCTGGCTTATTTTATGTAGCATGATGTCCTCCAGGTTAATCTATGTGTTGTAAATGGCAGGATTTTCTTCTTTTATAAAGCTGAATAATATTTCATTGTGTCTACCTATTTTTATCTACATGTCTATCTAATCTATCTTCTTATCATCATCATCCTTCTATCAGCACACACTTTTTTTAATCCATTTATCTGTCAACAGACATTTATGTTGTTTCAATATCACACACACAACACTCATTCTGACTTTAGAATTTAATTGAAGTCTGGGATATTCCTTTAAGATGTCCCCCCTCAACAACTCTCTCAAAAGGCTTTACATTCTCTTACATCCCATGTATCGATGATCTCACTTCTTATTGTTGCTGTCAGACAATGAATCCTCTTTCTCGTGTGATAGCCCCTGTTTCTTTTGAGGCTCATGCCATTCATCCATTGACTTCCTCAATATTTCTTGCCTCACCAGTTATTAAAGTCCAAATCTGAACACTGTTTATGTGGTCAACTCATCCAACAACTCAATTATTCTTGTAGTTCCTTGGTTATATCTGTGTATACTAGCGTACTTCTTGACTTTTAGCAAATATTTGTAGAATGAATGAAATTATTATGATGTATAAAAACTATATTTTATTAGAAAAGTGTAAGTTTTAGAAGGACATAATACTAGGGTGCCTCATTACCTCTTTCTGTTTTGCAGAATTTCAAGCACAGAACCTCAGAGTTCTGTGTGCTTTTAAAACTCAAACCATAACATTAAAAGAAAATGACACAGCTGCTAAAAGAAATTTTAAAGCCAAGGAAAAATAAAGCAGCATGCATATTAATTGTTGGACAAATCAGATTTCTATACACATTTCCCCGCAATTTCACTAAGAAATAACCATGCAAATATTTCCTTACCTCTGCAAATAGGAGGTGATGTCCATGTTCCATTTTCTAAACAAACACTCCTTAGGGAACCCTCCAACATGTATCCACTGTAACATGAGTAGGTGATCATGTCTCCGTATTGATAATGTACGCCTCGAGCAATTGCATTTTCTACGTGAGCTGGTGGACCACACGAGATTTCTACAGGAAAACAAAACAACAATTAAGCTTGTGCTATTAACACAGACTGAGAACACAGTCTCATCTTGCAGAATGAATTAAAGAGCAAAAATAAAATACATAAGGGAAACATTTTCACCTACTTCTCTAGAATAGTAAGAACTAAATAATTAACTGCTGCTGTTGAGAAAAATTAGACATACAAAGATAAAAGGTTTTTTGTCTTCTGATTCAAATGTTGAAGGACAGTCTATTTTAAACCTAAGGAAAGCAGTCTGTAGGACACCAAGAATTAGCTCTTGTACCTTGTCAGATAACTGGCTGCAAGAGACTTTCAAAACAGGATGCTTGTTAAATGAGGAGAGAAAGCATGATGATTGTAGTCTACTGCTTCAGAGTAAAGATCATTAATTGTAGTACTGCATATTGTATCAGGGCTATTTTGTTAATGCCTAGAACAGTGCCTAGCATGCAACATGCTCTTGAAAATGAGTCAATGAATGAATATTGTCTCTAGTCTATAGATGCTCAATGAGTACAACTTGATCCGGTTTATGAAGTTCAAGGTTTCATGTTACTTTTCCTCTTTTCAATACTGTAAAAGAGTGACTTTCGGCTGGGTGCAGTGGCTCAAGCCTGTAATCCCAGCACTTTGGGAGGCCGAGACGGGCGGATTACGAGGTCAGGAGATCGAGACCATCCTGGCTAACACGGTGAAACCCTGTCTCTACTAAAAAAATACAAAAAACTAGCCGGGCGAGGTGGCGGGCGCCTGTAGTCCCAGCTACTCCGGAGGCTGAGGCAGGAGAATGGCATAAACCCGGGAGGCGGAGCTTACAGTGAGCTGAGATCCGGCCACTACACTCCAGCCTGGGCGACAGAGCGAGACTCTGTCTCAAAAAAAAAAAAAAAAAGTGACTTTCTGCTTTTGGGATCTGTGTTAGATTAGATGATAATCCTCTCTTTTTGAAAGGGACATGTGATATATATTTAAATAGAAATTTTTACAACTGATACTGTTTTGAGAATTTTACAAGAAGCCTTAAGATAATTAGAATTATTCCATGGTGGGGCACAAGGCAAGGGCTAGACTGGTGTCAGGATTCTAATCAGAATCTAGTTTGTTCAACTTTTGAATGAAGAGTCCTTATAAGCTGGCTTCTAAAAGGTCACTTTGTTGTCATAATACTACCAAAAACTTGTTAGGGGAGATAATGAATTTGTATGATTTTTCTAAATTTTTTTCCCCTCTAAGGTGGACAAAATACCTACTATGCAACAGAAATCAGAAGGAAATAAATGAATTATGTTTACTGATTTGCATATGTTGAACCAGCCTTGCATCCAGGGGAAGAAGGCAACTTTTTTTTTTTTTTTTTTTTGATGTGCTGCTGGATTTGGTTCTCCAGTATTTTATTGAGGATTTTTGTATTGATGTTCATCGGGGAAATTGGCCTGAAGTTTTTTTTCTTGTATTTCTGCCAGGTTTTGGTATCAGAATGATGCTGGCCTCATAAAATGAGTTAGGCAGGAGTCCCTCCTTTTCAATTGTTTGGAATAGTTTCTGAAGGAATGGTACCAGCTACTCTTTGTACCACTGGGAGAATTCAGCTGTAAATCTGTCTGGTCCTTGGCTTCTTTTGGTTGGTAGGCTATTTAGTACTGCGTCAATTTCAGAACTGGTTATTGGCCTATTCAGGAATTCAACTTTTTCCTGCTTCAGTCTTGCAAGGGTGCATGTGTCCAGGAATTTATCCATTTCTTCTAGATTTTCTAGTTTATGTGCATAGAGGTATTTATAGTATTCTCTGATGGTTGTTTGTATTTCTGTGGCGTCAGTGGTGATATCCCCTTTATCATTTTTTATTGTGTTTATTTGATTCTTCTCTCTTTTCTTATTAGTCTAGCTAGCGGTCTATTTTATTACTTTTTTCAAAAAAACAGCTCCTTGATTAATTCATTGTTTTGAAGGGTTTTTCATGTATCTCCTTCAGTTCTGCTCTGATCTTGGTTATTTCTTGTCTTCTGCTAGCTTTAGGGTTTGCTCTTGGTTCTCTAGTTCTTTTAGTTGTGACGTTAGGGTGTCAATTTGAGATCTTTCTACCTTTATGATGTGGGCATTTAGTGCTATACATTTCCCTTTAACACTGCTTTAACTGTGTCCCAGAGATTCTGGTACATTGTCTCATTGTTCTCATTGCTTTCAAAGAACTTGATTTCTTTCTTAACTTCATTATGTACCCAGGAGTCATTCAGAAGCAAGATTGTTCAATTTCCACGTTGTTGTGTGGTTTTGAGTTTCTTAATCCTGAGTTCAAATTTGATTGAGCTGTGGTCTAGAGAATGTTATGATTTCAGTTGTTTTGCCTTTGCTGAGGAGTGTTTTACTTCCAATTATGTGATAAATTTTAGAGTAAGTGCTGTGTAGCAATGAGAAGAATGTATATTCTGTTGTTTGGGGGTGGAGAGTTCTGTAGATGTCTATCAAGATCACTTGATCCAGAGCTGAGTTCAAGTCCTGAATATCCTTGTTAATTTTCTGTCTCGATGATCTAATATTGACAGTGGGGTGTTAAAGTCTCCCACTATTATTGTGTAAATGTCAAAGTCTATTTGTAGGTCTCTAAGAACTTGATTTATGAATTTGGGTGCTCCTGTACTGGGTGCATATATATTTAGGATAGTTAGTTCTTCTTGTTGAACTGAACACTTTACCATTATGAAATGCCCTTCTTTGTCTTTTTTGATCTTTGCTGGTTTAAAGTCTGTTTTGTCAGAAACTAGAATTACAACCCCTGTTTTTTTTCTGCTTTTCATATGCTTGGCATTTTGTGTCTTTCAACTGGGGGCATTTAACTCATTTATATTTAAGGTTAGCATTGTTATGTGTGAATTTGATCCTGTCATCATGATGTTAGGTGGTTATTTTGCAGACTTGTTAATGTAGTTGCTTCATCTTGTTATGATCTTTGTACTTCAGCGTGTTTTTTAAAATACTTTATGTTCTAGGGTACATGTGCACAACGGGCAGGTTTGTTATATATGTATACAGGTGCCATGTTAGTGTGCTGCACCCACTAACTCGTCATTTACATTAGGAATATCTCCTAATGCTATCCCTCCCCCCACCCCCATCTCACAACAGGCCCTGGTGTATGATGTTCCCCTTCCTGTGTCCAAGTGATCTCATTGTTCAATTCCCACCTATGAGTGAGAACATGCGGTGATTGGTTTTCTGTTCTTGCGATAGTTTGCTGAGAATGATGGTTTCCAGTTGCATCCATGTCCCTACAGAGGACATGAACTCATCATTTTTTATGGCTGCATAGTATTCCATGGTGTATATGTGCCACATTTTCTTTTTTTAAATTATACTTTAAGTTCTAGGGTACATGTGCACAACATGCAGGTTTCTTACATATGTATACATGTGCCATGTTGGTGTGCTGCACCCATTAACTCATTTACATTAGGTATATCTCCTAATGCTATCCCTCCCCCACCCTGCTCCCCACAATAGGCCCCTATGTGTGATGTTCCCCTTTCAGAGTCCAAGTGATCTCATTGTTCAATTCCCACGTATGAGTGAGAACATGCAGTGTTTGGTTTTCTGTTCTTCTGATAGTTTGCTGAGAATGATTGTTTCCAGCTACATCCATGTCCCTGCAAAGGACACGAACTCATCCTTTTGTAGGGCTGCATAGTATTCCATAGTGTATATGTGCCACACTTTCTTAATCCATTCTGTCACTGATGGACATTTGGGTTGATTCCAAGTCTTCACTATTGTGAATAGTGCTGCAATAAACATACGTGTGCATGTGTCTTTATAGCAGCATGATTTATAATCCTTGGGGTATATACCCAGTAATGGGATGGCTGGATCAAATGGTATTTCTAGTTCTAGACCCTTGAGGAATCGCCATACTGTTTTCCACAATGGTTGAACTAGTTTACAGTCCCCCCAACAGTGTAAAAGTGTTCCTATTTCTCCACATCCTCTCCAGCACCTGTTGTTTCCTGACTTTGTAATGATTGCCATTCTAAGTGGTGTAAGATGGTATCTCATTGTGGTTTTGATTTGCATTTCTCTGATGGCGAGTGATGATGGCATTTTTTCATGTGTCTGTTGGCTGTATGAATGTCTTCTTTTGAGAAGTGTCTGTTCATATCCTTTGCCCACTTTTTGATGAGGTTGTTTCTTTCTTGTAAATTTGTTTGAGTTCTTTGTAGGCTCTGGATATTAGCCCTTTGTCAGATGAGTAGATTGCAAACATTTTCTCCCATTCTGTAGGTTGCCTGTTCACTCTGATGGTAGTTTCTTTTGCTGTACAGAAGCTCTTTAGTTTAATTAGATCCCATTTGTCAATTTTGGCTTTTGTTGCTGTTGCTTTTGGTGTTTTAGACATGAAGTCCTTGCCCATGCCTATGTCCTGAATGGTATTACCTAGGTTTTCTTCTAGGGTTTTTATGGTTTTAGGTCTAACATTTAAGTCTCTAATCCATCTTGAATTAATTTTCGTATAAGGAGTGAGGAAAGGATCCAGTTTCAGCTTTCTACTTATGGCTAGCCAATTTTCCCAGCACCATTTATTAAATAGGGAATCCTTTCCCCATTTCTTGTTTCTCTCAGGTTTGTCAAAGATCAGATGGCTGTCGATGTGTGGTATTATTTCTGAGGGCTCCGTTCTGTTCCATTGGTCTATATCTCTGTTTTGGTAGCAGCACCATGCTGTTTTGGTTACTGTAGCCTTGTAGTATAGTTTGAAGTCAGGTAGCATGATGCCTCTAGCTTTGTTCTTTTGGCTTAGGATTGTCTTGGCAATGTGGGCTCTTTTTTGGTTCCATATGAACTTTAAAGTAGTTTTTTCCAATTCTGTGAAGAAAGTCATTGATAGCTTGATGGGGATGGCATTGAATCTATAAATGACCTTGGGCAGTATGGCCATTTTCACGATATTGATTCTTCCTATCCATGAGTTTGGAATGTTCTTCCATTTGTTTATGTCCTCTTTTATTTCACTGAGCAGTGGTTTGCAGTTGTCCTTGAAGAGGTCCTTCACATCCCTTGTAAGTTGGATTCCTAGGTATTTTATTCTCTTTGAAGCAATTGTGAATGGGAATTCACTCATGATTAGCTCTGTTTGTCTGTTATTGGTGTATAAGAATGCTTGTGATTTTTGCACATTGATTTTGTATCTTGAGACTTTGCTGAACTTGCTTATCAGCTTAAGGAGATTTTGGGCTGAGATGATGGGGTTTTCTACATATACAATCATGTCATCTGCAAATAGGGACAATTTGACTTCCTCTTTTCCTAATGAAAAACCCTTCATATCTCTCTCTTGCCTGATTGCCCTGGCGAGAACTTCCAACACTATGTTGAATAGGAGTAGTGAGAGAGGGCATCCCTGTCTTGTGTCAGTTTTCAAAGGGAATGCTTCCAGTTTTTGCCCATTCAGTATGATATTGGCTGTGGGTTTGTCATACATAGCTCTTATTATTTTGAGATACGTTCCATCAATACCTAGTTTATTGAGAGTTTTTAGCATGAAGGGCTGTTGAATTTTGTCAAAGACCTTTTCTGCATCTATTGAGATAATCATGTGGTTTTTGTCTTTGGTTCTGTTTATATGCTGGATTATGTTTATTGATTTGTGTATGTTGAACCAGCCTTGCATCCCAGGGATGAAGCCCACTTGATCATGATGGTAAGCTTTTTGATGTGTTGCTGGATTCAGTTTGCCAGTATTTTATTGAGGATTTTTGCATTGATGTTCATCAGGGATATTGGTCTAAAATTCTCTTTTTTGTTGTCTCTCTGCCAGGCTTTGGTATCAGGATGATGCTGGACTCATGAAAAGAGCTAGCGAGGATTCCCTCTTTTTCTACTGATTGGAATAGTTTCAAAAGGAATGGTACCAGCTTCTTCTTGTAGCTCTTGTAGAATTAGGCTCTGAATCCGTCTGGTCCTGGCCTTTTTTTGGTTGGTAGGCTATTAATTATTGCCTCAATTTCAGAGTATGTTATTGGTCTATTCAGGGATTCAACTTATTCCTGTTCAGTGTTGGGAGGGTGTATGTGTTCAGGAATTTATCCATTTCTTCTAGGTTTTCTAGTTTATTTGCATAGAGGTGTTTATAGTATTCTCTGATGGTAGTTTGTATTTCTGTGGGGTCGAAATACATTAGACCTTTATCATTTCTTGTGTTTATTTGATTCTTCTCTCTTTTCTTCTTTATTAGTCTTGCTAGCAGTCTATCAATTTTGTTGATCTTTTCAAAAAACCAGCTCCTGGATTCATTGATTTTTTGAAGGGATTTTGTGTCTATATCTCCTTCAGTTCTGCTCTGATCTTAGTTATTTCTTGCCTTCTGCTAGCTTTTGAATGTGTTTTCTCTTGCTTCTCTAGTTCTTTTAATTGTGATGTTAGGGTGTCAATTTTAGATCTTTCCTGCTTTCTCTTGTGGGCATTTAGTGCTATAAATTTCCCTCTACACACTGCTTTAAACATGTCCCAGAGATTATGGTATGTTATATCTTTGTTCTCATTGGTTTCAAAGAACATCTTTCTTTATGCCTTCATTTCATTATGTACCCAGTAGTCATTCAGGAGCAGGTTGTTCAGTTTCCATGTAGTTGAGCGGTTTTGATTGAGTTTCTTCGTCCTGAGTTCTAGTTTGATTGCACTGTGGTCTGAGAGACAGTTTGTTATAATTTCTGTTCTTGTACATTTGCTGAGGAGTGCTTTACTTCCAACTATGTGGTCAATTTTGGAGTAAGTGCGATGTGGTGCTGAGTAGAATGTATATTGTGTTGATTTGGGTTGGAGAATTCTGTAGATGTCTATTAGGTCTGCTTGGAGGAGAGTTAATTTCCTGGATATCCTTGTTAACTTTCTGTCTCATTGATCTGTCTGATATTGACAGTGGGGTTTTAAAGTCTCTGATTATTATTGTGTAGGAGTCTAAGTCTCTTTGCAAGTCTCTAAGGACTTGCTTTATGAATCTGGGTGCTCCTGGATTGGGTGCATATATATTTAGGTTAGCTCTTCTTGTTGAATTGAATTGATCCCTTTACCATTATGTAAATACCCTCTTTGTCTCTTTTGATTTTTGTTGGTTTAGAGTCTGTTTTATGAGAGACTAGGATTGTAACCCCTGCCTTTTTTGTTTTCCATTTGCTTGGTAGATCTTCCTCCATCCCTTTATTTTGAGCCTATGTGTGTTTCTGCATGTGAGATGGGTCTCCTGAATACAGCACACTGATGGGTCTTGACTCTATCCAATTTGCCAGTCTGTGTCTTTTAATTGGAGCATTTAGCCCATTTACATTTAAGGTTAATATTGTTCTGTGTGAACTTGATCCTGTCATTATGATGTTAGTTGGTTATTTTGCTCATTAGTTGATGCAGTTTCTTCCTAGCCTCGATGGTCTTTACATTTTGGCATGTTTTAGCAGTGGTTGGTACCAGTTGTTCCTTTCCATGTTTAGTGCTTCCTTCAGGATCTCTTGTAAGGCAGGCCTGGTAATGACAAAACCTCTCAGCCTTTGTAAAGGATTTTATTTCTCCTTCACTTATGAAACTTAGTTTGGCTGGATATGAAATTCTGGGTTGAAAATTCTTTTCTTTAAAATGTTGAATATTGGCCCCCACTCTCTTCTGGCTTGTAGAGATCTGCTGTTAGGCTGACGGGCTTCCCTTTCAGGGTAACCTGACCTTTCTCTCTGACTGCCCTTAATATTTTTTCCTTCATTACAACTTTGGTGAATCTGACAATTATGTGTCTTGGAGTTGCTCTTCTCGAGGAATATCTTTGTGGCATTCTCTGTATTTCTTGAATTTGAATATTGGCCTGCCTTGCTAGGTTGGGAAAGTTCTCCTGGATAATATCCTGCAGAGTGTTTTCCAACTTGGTTCCATTCTCTCCATCACTTTCAGGTACACCAGACATACATTTGGTCTCTTCACATAGTCCCATATTTCTTGGAGGCTTTGTTCATTTCTTTTTACTCTTTTTTCTCTAAACTTCTCTTCTTGCTTCATTTCATTAGTTTGATCTTCAATCACTGATACCCTTTCTTCCAGTTGATCCAGTCAGTTACCGAAGCTTGTACATTTGTCACGTAGTTCTCATGTCATGGTTTTCATCTCTATCAGGTCATTTAAGGACTTCTTTACATTGGTTATTCTAGTTAGTCATTTGTCAAATCTTTTTTCAAGGTTTTTAGCTTCTTTGTGCTGGGTTCGTACTTCCTCCTTTAGCTCAGAGAAGTTTGATCGTCTGAAGCCTTCTCTCAACTCATCAAAGTCATTCTCTGTCTAGCTTTGTTCCATTGCTGATGAGGAGGTGCATTCCTTTGGAGGGGGAAAGGCGCTCTGATTTTTAGAATTTTGAGGTTTTCTGCACTGCTTTTTCCCCATCTTTGTGGTTTTATCTACCTTTGGTTTTTGATGATCGTGATGTACAGATGGGGTTTTGGTGTGGATGTGCTTTCTGTTAGTTTTCCTTCTAGCAGTGAGGACCCTCAGCTGCAGGTCTGTTGGAGTTTGCTTGAGGTCCACTCCAGACCCTGTTTGCCTGGGTATCAGCAGTGGAGGCTGCAGAAGAGGAATATTGCTGAACAGCAAATGTTGCTGCCTGATCATTCCTCTGGAAACTTCATCTCAGAGGTGTACCTGGCTGTGTGAAGTGTCAGTCTGCCCCTAGTGGGGTATGTCTCCCAGTTAGGCTACTTGGGGGTCAGCGACCCACTTGAGCAGGCAGTCTGTCCGTCCTTAGATCTCAAACTCTGTGCTGGGAGAACCACTACCCTCTTCAAAGCTGTCAGACAGGGACATTTAAGTCTGCAGAGGTTTCTGCTGCCTTTTGTTTGGCTATGCCCTTTCCCCAGAGGTGTGGTATACAGAGGCAGGCAGACAGGCCTCCTTGAGCTGTGATAGGCTCCACCCAGTTCGAGCATCCTGGCTGCTTTGTTTACCTACTTAAGCCTCAGCAATGGTGGGTGCCCCTCCCCCAGCCTAGCTGCCACCTTGCAGTTAGATCTCAGACTGCTGTGCTAGCAATGAGGGAGGCTCTGTGGGCATGGGACCCTCCGAGCTAGGCGAGGATATATTCTCCTGGTGTGCCGTTTGCTAAGACCGTTGGTAAAGCACAGTATTAGGGTGGGAGTGACCCGATTATCCAGATGTTATGTGTCATGGTTTCCCTTGACTAGGAAAGGGAATTCCCTTCCCCCTTGTGCTTCCCAGGTGAGGCAATGCCTCGCCCTGCTTCGGCTCTTGCTCGTTGGACTGCACCCACTGTCCTGCACCCACTGTCCAACATGCCCCAGCGAGATGAACCTGGTATCTCAATTGGAAATGCAGAAATCACCCGTCTTCTGTGTTGCTCACACTGGGAGCTGGAGGCTGGAGCTGTTCCTATTTGGCCATCTTGGATTCAGGGTGTTTTTGTAGTGGCTGGTAACAATTTTTCCTCTCCATATTTAATGCTTCCTTCATGAGCTCTTGCAAGGCAGGCCTGGTGGTGATGAATTCCCTCAGCATTTTCTTGTCTAAAAAGGATTTTATTTCTCTTTCACTTATGAAATTTATTTTGGCTGGCTATGAAATTCTGGGTTGGAAATTCTTTTAAGAATGTTGAATATTGGCCCCCAATCTCTTCTGGCTTTTAGGGCTTCTGCAGAGAGGTCTGCTGTTAGTCTGATGGGCTTCCCTTTGTATGTCACCTGGCCTTTCTCTGTGGCTGCCCTTGACATTTTTTCCTTCAGTTTTACCTTGGAGAACCTGAGGATTATGTGTCTTGGGGTTGATCTTCTCATGGAGTATATTACTGGGGTTCTCTGGATTTCCTGAACTGGAACGTTGGCCTTGTCTTGCTAGGTTGCGGAAGTTCTCCTGGATGATATCCTGAAGTATGTTTTCCAAGTTGGTTCTATACTCATCTCTTTCAGATACCTAAATCAATCATAGGTTTGGTCTTTTTACCTAATTTCATAGTTCTCAGAGGAATTCTTTGTTCTCTAATCTTGTCTGCCTTATTTCAGCAAGATAGTCTTCAAACTCTAAAATTCTTTCCTCCACTTAGTCCATTCAGGTATTGATACTTGTTGCATTATGAAGTTCTCGTGTTGTGTTTTTCAGCTCCATCAGGTCATTTACATTCCTTTCTAAACTGGTTATTCTGGTTAACAGCTCCTGCATTGTTTTATCCTGGTTTTTAGTGTCTTTGCATTGGGTTAGAACATGTTCCTTTAGCTCAGTGAACTTCATTATTACCCAGTTTCTGAAGCCTACTTCTTTCAATTCATCAATCTCAGCCTCTGCCCAGTTCTGTGCTTTTCCTGGAGAAGTGTTGCAATCATTTGGATGAGAAGAGGAACTCTGGCTTTTTGAGTTTTCAGTGTTTTCTTCATTGATTTTTTTTCTCATATTCCTGAGTTCTCCAGTTTTGATCTCTGAGGTTGCTGACCTTTGGATGAGGCTTTTGTGAGGGCTTTTTTGTTGATGGCTGTTGTTGCTTTCTCTGTTTTTCTTTTAACAGTCAGGCCCCTCTTTTGTAGGGCTGCTGTGGTTTGCTGGGGGTCCAGTCCAGACCCTATTTGCCTGGGTCCCACTTGCACCTGAAGGTGTTACCAGCAGAGGCTGCAGAACAGCAAAGATGGCTGCCTGCTCCTTCCTCTGGGAATTCTGTCCCAGAGGGGCACTGACCTGATGCCAGTGGGAATATCCTTGTATAAGGTGTCTGGTGACCCCTGTTGTGTGTGTGGGGGGTCTCATCCTATCAGGAGGCATGGGATCAAGGACTCGCTTAACAAAGCACTCTAGCTGCCCCTTGGCAGAGCAGGTGCACTGTGCTGTGGGGAATCCTACTAGTCCAGCCTGCCTGGATTCCTCAGAGCCAGCAGGGGAAGGACTAAGCCTGCTGATCTGTGGAGACCATGGCCACATGGAGCCCCAGGGGCTCCATCTTAGGGAGATCAGACTTCTGTTCGTAAACCCCTGGCTGGAGTTGCTGAAATTCCCACAGGGAGGCCCCGCTCAGTGAGGAGGGGAGGGGTCAGGGTCCAGCCTAAGGAGGGAGTCTGGCCACAATCTGTCACAGCTGCTGTGCTACGCTGTGGGGGAATTCCTCTTCTGTCCAAATTGCCCAGTCTCCCTAGCATTAGCAGGGAAAAAAAATGGCAGACTGCAGCTGCAGTGACGGTGGCTGCCCCTTCCCCCAGGAGCTCGTCATCTTAGGCAGCAGGCAGCCACAGTAATGGTGGTTACTCCTCCCTCCGATAACTTGGTAGTCTTAAGAAATTTTCAGTGGCCACCAAGAATCTGCATAGCTCTGTGCTTGCGACCCAAGGCCCTGGTGGCGTGGGCTCATGAGGGGGATCTCCTGATCTGCAGGTTGCACAGATCCATGGAAAAAGTGTGGTTTCCTGAGTGGGGTAGCACAATCACTCATCACCTCCTTTGGCTGGGGGTGGGAGCTCCCCTTGCCCCATGTGTCTCCCAGGTGAGCTGTTGTACCACCTTGCTTTTTCTCACTTTCTGTGGATTATGCCAACTGCCTGGTCAGTCCCAATGAGAGAACCTGGATACCTCAGTTGCAGGTGCAGGATTCACTCACTGTTTTCATTCTTCTCAGTGGGAGGCTCCGGCCACAGCATTTCTGCTTGGCCCTCTTGACCCCTCCCCACAAAATAAACATTCTAAAGCTGCAATAGGCTGCTAGCTGAAAATTCAGGGACTTGGGCTATTGTATATATTTTCCTATTAAGAGAGAGTGCCAATATGCACCAATTCATTTATTCTTCAAAACAAATCTATAGGATATCTATAATAATTACAAGATAGGTATAACTGAGACTCCAGAATCCCCATTACTTTCACAGGCATATTTCTTATCTCAAAGTGGGAGTGCAAGGGTTCTGAAGATGAAGACCATTGCAGGCATGATACATTCCTATACTATGTAGCCTTGTGCCTTGCATCTGGTCGGACTCAATGAATATTTTAATTGCTTACTGTAGAGGAAGTAGCTCAGACAACAAATGAGTCTGGAGGGCAGACGTTGGCAGGGGATTTTTTTTTTTTTTTTTTTTAGACAGAGTCTCATTCTGTCTCCCAGGCTGGAGTGCAGTAGTGCAATCTTGGCTCACTGCAACCTCTGCCTTCCAGGTTCAAGCGATTCTACCTCAGCTTCCCAAGTAGCTGGGATTACAGGTGTGTGCCATCACACCCAGCTAATTTTTGTATTTTTAGTAGAGATGGGGTTTTACCATCTTGGCCAGTCTGGTCTGGAACTCCTGAACTCAGATGATCCGCCCACCTCAGCCTCCCACAGTGCTGGTATTACAGGTGTGAACCACCATGCCCAGCCGGCAGGGAGATGTTTTAAATGGAGTTAGAAAGTGTGTGTTAAAAAACCTTGCGTTATTACAAGGCAGCAAAAGATGCCTCTGGATTGCATAAATGCAGCAACAAAGTGCTAACACAAAGTGCTAACCCATAGTGCTAGTAGTTCTCAGATTATGTTTCCTGGGTCAGCAGCATCCTCACCAGCAACATCTAGAACTGTGTTTTAACAGGTTCTCTAGGTGGTTCTGATGCAGGCTCAAGTTTGAGAACCACTGTGGAATAATTTTTCTATTGCAAAACATTCGTAGTATGTTAAATGATAGGTTGGGGACTCTGATAGTATGGAGAAAAAGATGTATTTTGAATTTAATATCTTGCTCATTCTTAGGGGAACACATTTTGAAAATCTGTTCAGTGAATCCTAGTCAGGTGGGTTTTAGTTTAGTTCTGGAAAGCTTTTTTTTTAATGTTTGAAATTCAAAGATGAAAAAAAAAATTGCAAACATTAATGAGGAACATGATAATTGTGATAGCACAGAGATCTAAATATCTAAAACTAAGTGACTTGATTGAAAACAACGTCACAAGGATGGGAAAACATTTCACACTAGCGGCATGAACTGGCTTCCATCTGCTGACTTACTTTCACATTTGGCGCTTGTCTGTGTCCACGTCTCGTCAGGGTTGCAGGTAATGATGCCTTGACCCTGCAGCAGAAAGCCTTCCCTACATTTGATGGACACATTCTGATCAACATAAAACTCCTTTTCAGACAGCAGAGCATTCTCAGGAATCACAAAAGGAACAGGGCATGGATTTGCTGTCAAAAAGAAAAGAAAATGCTTACTGATATTTTCCCTCTTTTCCTAATGTATTTCTTTGAAGGCAGAATAGTAGTCCTATAGGAGATAGGTTCTCAATAATAATCATATGAGATTTAAAAATAATAGAACTTCAAACATTAGACACAGCCTCGTTTTGTGTCCTCATGAAATTATGTGTAAAGATAAAGCCAGGTAAGATCAGAAAACATGAAGTTATTCAACCACTAATGCAAAGTCCTAAAAGTTGAAGATGACAAATTATGCCTGAAATTATGGGCCACAACATTATTTAAATGACTGATTTTTTTTTTTTTTTTTTTTTTTGAGACAGAGTCTCGCTCTGTGGCCCAGGCTGGAGTGCAGTGGCCGGATCTCAGCTCACTGCAAGCTCCGCCTCCCGGGTTTACGCCATTCTCCTGCCTCAGCCTCCCGAGTAGCTGGGACTACAGGCGCCCGCCACCTCGCCCGGCTAGTTTTTTGTATTTTTTAGTAGAGACGGGGTCTCACCGTGTTAGCCAGGATGGTCTCGATCTCCTGACCTCGTGATCCGCCCGTCTCGGCCTCCCAAAGTGCTGGGATTACAGGCTTGAGCCACCGCGCCCGGCCTAAATGACTGATTTTTTGATCAGCATTGTGAAAATAAAAGGCATACTAGAAATCAAGGGGTATATCATATATTCCCTTATTATTTGAAGAATATCAAATACTTCTCATTGTCACTTTACTTTCTTTAGAAACCATCAGACATTTCTATGTGAGCTGTATATGTCTTTAGAACTAGTGGAGTCTGCATGCCTTATTGATAAAGATGGATCTCTTTTTATAGGCCAGAGGGAAACACAGGAAATGATGATGGCATTATGCGTGCTTAGTGCAAGTGTGTGACACACATATCAACACATATTTCAAGCAATTTCAGTTTTTCTGATTTTTAAATGGGCACGAAGTATTTGAGTGAGGTACACTTCTGCTGTTACTGCATTATGAAGGTACTTCAAACAGTAACAAGAGCAATCTCAACTTACACCTTGCTTGTGAATATTGTTTTCATTTGAATGGTTATAACTCATTATCTTATCATATTGATATATGCTTCATTATATTAACATCACATATTAAATGTATTTTCTTTCTTTCCTATCCCCAACAGAATTCATGATGCATGTATGTCAAAATTTTTTCATTAAGTTGCATTTTCTCTTAGTAATCAAGGAATCTAACAAAAGCTGATTCTCAGACAGGACTTAACACAAATAGATTTTAAAAATATCCCAGAGAATTCAGAATTGCTTTCTCTGGGCCCATATCCCTTATAAGTGGAGTTTCCTCTGTGTTGTGGATATGTGGGAAGCTAATCGTGAAGCTGAATCTGACTAAAATCTCTCCTAAAGTCAACACACACGTTTGCAGAGAGGGACTGGGTGGCTCCAGGTTCCATTTTCTGTGCAGTGTGCCTCAGATAGCCCTTCAAGACTGTAGCCTCTGTTGCAGGAATATACCACGTTCGGTCCAGTCGTCGTGTTTTCAATGTCAGCTTTCCCATTGAGAAATTCAAGTGGAGCTTCACACCTGGTCTCTAAAAACAAGAATAAAAGCCTCATATTAATTGCTTCCCCAATTCCTCTTTCCTTCTTTTCCTACGATTGCCAAATATACTTCATGGAATATATAAAATACTATGGCCTATTCATGTGTGAAGCACAGTGATATTCACTGAAGGAGAAAAATATAGCATACCTAAGTATTGGATTAATACACGTATGCAGTTAAAGATTGGGATTTAGTCCTGTTGACTCCAGCTGTCTATGTATTATTAATAATGCTGGGGACAGGGGTGTGGATGAGCAGGTGGGTAAAATAAAACAATCTCATTGTAAGTTGCTAACAATGGTCAAGAACTTTTCAAACAATACAAAATTTATTTCTTACAACCCTTAAGTTGTAAGCCCAAATAAAATACAGGATGCCCTGTTAAATTTCAATATCAGATAAATAACAAATACATTTTTAGTATAAGCATGTCTCAAATATTGCATATTTATAAATTTACATTTATTTTTCATCTGGAATTTAAATATAACTGCATGTCCTGTATTTTTGTTTCTTCTAAATCTGGCAACCTTACTTATAGCAACTCTGAGATTATCTCGTAATATTTGCCAAAAAGTCAGGCTTAGAGAAGTTAAATAATTTGGTCAAGGTCAGACACTGCTTGTAAGAAGAGATAAAATTATCAGCAGGTAAAAGATAATAGGAAAGCATAAAGAACAGGGACCCATGAGCTTGGGGGGAATTAGAATAAATGACATTTTATATGACTTTTAAGGAATATGCCAACTTCATAAACTGGTGGGTATTACAGTAAAGTTATAAGGAATCTGCATTACTGTGAGAAATGTTATTAGCAGGGATGCTATGAGGAAAATAGGATCACCCTTTCAAGAATCTCAAAAAATGGGCTTGAGTCTTAATTTTATAATTTTTGTGAAGGCAGAGAAGTTGGTTCTAGACTAGTGGTTATCAAGTTTGACTGTACTTTAGAGAACCTGGGAAGCATTTATGGCCTATCACAGACCAAATGAGTCCAAATCTTTATATTGAGGGCTACCTTTCAGTATTATATTAGAAATTCCCCAAACATTGCAAATGTGAACTCAGAGTTGTAAGTCCCTGGACTAGATGCTAATGGACTTCTTTCGGTCCAAAGTTGAGTACACTGGGATCACGGATCTTAACATTGGCTGCACTTTGAAACCACCTAGGGAGCTTTAAAATGCTATTGATGCTGTGCCGGGCATGGTGGCTCATGCCTGTAGCCCCACCTACTCAGGAGGCTGAGGCATGAGAGTCGCTTGAGCCCAGGAAGTGGAGATTGCAGTGAGCTGAGGTTGCACTACTGCACTCCACCCCGGGTTACAGAGTGAGACTCTATTTAAAAATAAAAATAAAATAAGTACATACATACATTGTCCTTTGGCAGAGAAGGGAATACCGGGGATAAAGTTATGTGTATGAACCCACATTTTGCCAAATAAACTTGGTTGTTCTCATAAAATGAGTTAATGTAAAATTCTATGCAAAATATTAATATTAATTTATTTGACAGATGGACCAACAGCACGTTAAAAGCATTGGCTAGTATTGTCACCAACAAAACAACAGCTCTAAGCCTTCTAATTCATAATTATTTGAGAAAACCCCCCACAAAATGCTAATAAACTCAATAGTTAACTAATTTTTAAACAAAATGTTTGCCATTGCAGAGTCAGTAATCTTGTGTCCTATTGCAGTTAATTGTTAATCCATACTACAGTTTTTGACCCTTTTACTGGTTTACTGCCCTTGAGAAAAAGCCCATTAAAAGGTTCTCATACAGTTAGTTGGCTTACATTTTTTTTAAATTACAAACCTAACCTATAAAGAAAATGTAGCCACACTGTTATTTTGTGTCCTTGGTGTCATTTTGGGGGCTGCTAAGTGTCATTCAACTCACCTTTGCATATTGCCACCCCTCCACTCCACTGTCTGTTCTCCTGGCAGACACGTTCCCTGTTCCCCTGTGAAACAATGGAGAAAGGTCATCAACAAGATCATAACTCTATAATAGAAAAAAAATAAGGAAATGCAAAGTAATCTTAGCTATGGCCTCGAATAGCTCAGCACTGGAATGCTAAATAAACACATTAAATAAATATAGTTTAAGGGAGTAGGTTTAGACTTTCAAAAATGTTTTTATCAAATTGCTTCAAAATTCATACCCTGGCAGACCGGTATAATTAAGGTACAGACTTTGCTTCACCTTTTATTTTAAATGGCAACTAATTATAATCTGTAGCTAAGACTGACAAAGAATGCATTAGAAATGGTCAAATAGTATTCTATTGTGTATGTATGTATACATATATGTGTATGCATTCTTAGAAATATATGAATCATAGTGCATCATAATATATGTATGTACACATACATACACAAGAGTACTATTTAGCCATAAAAACAGATGCGATATATACACATAAGTAGATACATATATATCTCAAATTTCCTTTATCCATTCGTCCATCGATGACACCCAACACTTAGGTTGACTCCATATATATCTTGGTAATTGTGTATTCCAAAAATGTATACAATTATGATTTGACAATCAGAAATAATATTAAGCATATATTCTAAAAATGCAATCCCCCAGAAACTATTTGGTTCAGATGATCTTGGCCTAGCAACATATACTCTTTTTCTTTTTACAACTTCTCAGGTGATTCTCAAGCAGATGGTAATGAACTACACTAATTATAAGAGCAGCAATTTATCAGTGATTCTCAGTCCTGGTTGCACACAGGAATTACCAAGGGAACTCTGAAAAAGTTACCGCTGCCCCAGACTCAACCCACAGAGATATTGAATTAATTAGTCTGACGTGAGAACAGGTATTTGCATTTTAAAAAATGATGTCTGATGGAAAAATTCAAACATATGAGAAATACCAACAGTAGAAAGAACAGTATAAGAAACTCTCATGCAGACCACCCAGTTTACCCAATTGACTCAAGGCCAACCTTGTTTCATGTAAGCCCCACCCCTTCCATGAACTCACATTATTTTGAAGCAAATTCCAGACTTCAAATCATTTAACAATAATTATTTCAGTATGAATTTCTAAAAGAACTCTTAAAAATTATAATCACAGTAACATTATCACACCTTAAAAGGGTAACAATTCCTTAATATTAATAAAATGTCCAGTTTTCAAATTTCCAATTGTTGCATATATTTCATAATTTATTCTTTAAATAGTTCTGTTGAATTAGTACCAAATAAGAGCCACACACTGAGACTAGTTTATGTTTCTGTGATGATTAATTTTATGAACAAATGTACAGCAAACTGATGGATCTTTTTTTTTTTTTTTTTTTTTTGAGACAGAGTTTCGCTCTGTTGCCCAGGCTGGAGTGCAGTGGTGTGATCTTGGCTCACTGCAACCTCCACCTCCCGTGTTCAAGCGATTCTCTTGCCTCAGTTTCCCAAGTAGCTGAGACTACAGGCGCCCGCCACCACACCCAGCTAATTTTTGTATTTTTTAGTAGAGATGGGGTTTCACTACGTTGGACAGGCTGGTCTCAAACTCGTGACCTCTGGTAACCTACCTGCCTCACCCTCCCAAAGTGCTGAGTTTATAGGCATGAGCCACCATGCCCGGCCTTGATGGGTCATTACATTTGAAGAAGTATTAATAGATAATTCACCTTTAAACTTTTGGAAACATCCTGGTATTAACTACAAAATGGAGAGAGTGGTAATAGTGATTGCTCTCACTCTGAGCTCCTTGTTAGAATCACCTGAGAAACTCTTTACAAATACTGACGTGCAGCAACTTGAGTGGGCCAGGAGGTGCCCAGCTTAAACACTGCTTCTGGATGTGTCTGTGAGGATGTTGCTGGATGAAATTAGCATTTAAACTAGTGGACCATGTAAAGTAGATTGCCCTCCCCAGTGTGGGGGCAGGGGGGCACATCTTCCAAAACACTGAGGGACCAAATAGAACAAAACATGGAAGAAGGAGGGAAATGGCCCTTTTTTTCTTCCTTACTACTTGAGTTGGGACTCAATCTCCTCCTCTATCTTCAGACTGGGGCTGGGGTTTACATCATCAGCTCATCTAGTTCTCAGACCTTTGGACTTTGAATTACACCACCAGCTTCTCAGGGTCTCCAGTTTGCAGACGGAAGATCCTGGGATTCAGCCTCCATTAATGTGTGAGCCAGTTCCTCATAATATCTCTCTCTCCTCTCTCTCTCGTATTGGTTCTCTTTCTTTGGAGAATCGTGACTAATGCAATATCTCTTAAGTCTCTCTAAACTTAGGTTCCTTCTCTATTTACTCCCTCTGCCCTGTCAATTTATTTGTCTTGGACACTGAAAAACTGGGTCATTGGTCCTCTATCTGTTCCCACAGAATTTTGCCAGTTGCTTCACTGCGGTGTCTCTGACACTGTTGGATTTAGAGGCTTGATAAGTTCCAAATTCAATTTGTGTGTGTGTGTGTGTGGTGGAGGTGGGAGAGCACAAAATGTTTTCATAGATGGGATTGTTCACCCATCCAGAGACTCATAATGTCTGGATCCATTTTTTGTGTCTTCAGCCATGGTTGATCATAACCTAAATCTATTAATTCTTAGAAGTTGCAAGTTCTGCTATTTAAATTCTATTTTATCATTATGAAATGGAACTTCCCCTCATCTACTATTTGGTTATCTAGTCAAACAGGTAGCATTGGAAAGACAATTTTTCCTCTTGAGTTGTCTGTTTTTAAAATAATGAGTTTGTTCATAAGCATCCTTTAAGAGTTTCTAACTCATTTTTTAAAGTATCAGTATAAGCCTAGTGTCATTTATGACCTATTTGATGTGTTTCAGTCAATTGAAGTTATTACCCTTATTAATGCTAAAATGGTCTCATCTTGACCTGTGGGAGCCTTGTCCAGTGTCTTCTGAATCCTTTGGACATGTAGTCTTTGATAGGGTCCCTGCTATTTTATGTGACAAGAGTTTCCAGGTAATCTTTTACATTTCTTGCCCCAGACCTGGAATTGGTAGTTTCTCCAAGTAACTGAACATCAAGATTTTAAAAAAGTTTCTCAAGTGATTCTAACATGTCTAATAGCTTGGAGTGAGAATTCTAACATGTATGATAGCTTGGAGTGAGAACAATCACTATTGCACCTTTCTCAATTTTTTAGTTAACATATGTTTCCACAAATTTTTAAGTTATCTGCTTCAAATTTAATGAGTTTGCTGTATATTTGTTCATAATTTTATATTACTTTTCTTCTTAGTAAATTGCAAGATTAATATTCTTGCATGAAAAACGAGGTTTCAAAAACAGGAAAACACTCCAAATGTAATCACCATTACATTATCATCTTTAGAGGAAAGAAGATACATACAAGCCTGGTCCCAGATTGCATATACCTATTTTATGATAATTCTTGTACTGCATGGTCAGAAAATGATAGGACATGCAAAACATGTAACAGAAAACTGGCGATGAATACCTTTTTTTTTTTTGAGACAGGGTTTCACTCCTGTTACCCATGCTGGAGTGCAATGTTGCAATCTTGGCTCACTGCAACCTCTGCCTCCTGGGCTTAAGTGATCCTCCTCCCTCAGCCTCCTGAGTAGCTGGGACTATAGTCACACGCCATCGCGCCTGGCTATTTTCTGTATTTGAGACTGGGTCTTACTGTGTTGCCCAGGCTGGTCTTGAACTCCTGAGCTCAAGTGATCCACCCTCCTTGGCTTCCCAAAGTGCTGGGATTATAGGCGTGAGCCACGACACCCAGCCAAAACCTACCTTTAAATACCGTTATAACAATAAAAATAAAAAAGAAGAGTTTCCTGAAAAACTAAATGACAACATTCTGTAATATAAAATAGGCCTCTTAAGTTTCAAGTTTAGTGATATGGTAATGCTTTCAGCAAAACTGATTGATTACCTAGCTCTCCCACTAAAGTAAACAGAGACCTAGGTTTTGCAGAGGGATTTTAATATTACAAAGCAAGAGTTGTCTCAAGAATGAAGCTGGTATCAGTCAAAACTGCTCTGAGGTTTTTTCAAGCCAGATTTGCATATGGGAACTTGGCATCTCAATGCCAAGGTATATGAGCCCACTGTTTGAGGAAATCCTGGCTTTGCATACCTAAATCCTTGTGGTTACCTCTCCATGGTGACCGCTGGTAATATGATTACCAGCAAGCTGAAACAAAGGTTTAAATGGTCAGTTGAAGTCACAGTATCTGTCTTGTGGTTTGCAAACTTACTTTTTTTCTTTCTTATCATGGCTTTCATGTTTTTTATTTGAGACTTATTTTGCTTTTCTTTTCTTTGAGATGGTCTCACTCTTGCCGCCCAGGCTGGAGTGTAGCAGCGCGATCTCAGCTTACTGCAACCTACACCTCTGGGTTCAAGTGATTCTCCTGCCTCAGTCTCCCAAGTAGCTGGAATTACAGGCGCCTGCCACCATGCCCAGCTAAGTTTTGTATTTTTAGTAGAGACAGGGTTTCAACATCTTGGCCAGACTGGTCTTGAACTTCTGACCTCAAGTGATCCACCCACCTCGGCCTCCTGAAGTGCTGGGAATACAGGCGTGAGCCACTGTGGCCGGGCTTATTTTGCTTTTTAAAACTCTAAGTTGCCTTAAATATTTATTGGAAAATGTTAAAGTATAAGGGAACAAAGTATAATAGAATCTTTTGAGACCAAAGTCAGTAAAACAAATTTGTGCTAATACTGAAAGTATCCCCAAGCATATTGAAAAAACAAATTAATTCTAGTTAAACAATTTGTTTACTTACCTCTAGTTCATAGCCAGGCTCACACTGATAAATAATTGTGCTTTCAAAGATGTATTTACTGCCAATCACAAATCCATGTTCTGGACTTTCAGGTTTCCCACAAGAAACTGGACTGCAAGATTCATCAGAAAATGGTGGCTCCCAGGTTCCATCAAGCTAAGTAACAAATAACAAAATGTAAGTTATATTTAGAAGTTAATACATATGAATGAATAAATTTGCAAATATTGATTATTTGTAGGATAATCTCCAAAATGAGTCAAAAGCACCTAGAGTTTGGTCCTACTTTTGCTACTTATTATCTGTGGACTTAACACACTTTAATTATTAGATGGCCTTAATAATCACCCATAGACAATTTTAGACACTTCTTAAGCCCATAAAACAAGCATTTTCTTCCTAATAGAATCTATTCAAAAATCACGAACAACAAGAAATATGTATTCATTAAAATGCATGAGAACTGGAGGTTAATACAAATACTCTATGACTTATACGAATGCACTCTTACATTTCACATAATTCTATATTTTATAATAAAGTTTATGAGAAACAGCAAATTTTAGGCATACTACTCAAAGTTTAAGAAAATCAGCTTCCTTTTCTCCATTCCAATGAGAATACCTGAAAACATTTTATCACATATTTTTGAAGGGGTCATGTAGAAAAAAATTTATATATATCTATAAAATTTTATATCTATGTAAAGAAATCCTTAATGATTAAAAATAACCAAAATAAATTCCAGATACAGCAAAAGAAAACAATAATATGTAGCTTTTAACAGATATTAGTGTTATAATACCAAGAAAGATTTCTGCAAAAAAAAATTAAGGCACTCCTTACAGTATGGAAAAATTAAACGCAACATATATACCAGGAAAATGGTTAATCTTAAAATGTTAACATATATATATGAGAGTTAACATTTTTCAGCCTGTTAATTGGGTAAGGTGAGGCACACACAGATATATCTCTTGAAGATTGTTATTCTATTGCTAATATTTTTCTGTTTTCTTTGAGGAAATATATATGAACTGGATAACAGTTTTAAATAGGATTTGAGACTAAGCCCTCATTCTACATATAAACCAAAAGTAATTTTGTATATATGCATGCATCATGATTAACCATTTTCCTAGTATATATGTTGCATTTAATTTTTCAATACTGTAAGTAATGCCTTAATAATTTTTTATTTTGCAGACATCTAAGTATTATAACACCAGTAACTGTTAAAAGCGACATATTATTGTTTTACTCTATCTGAAATTTGTTTTGGTTATTTTTAATCATTTATTAATGATTTCTTTTTCTCCAGAGACTTGTGATGACTCCTTTATCAGAATCAGCTTCTGACTCATTACTTTTGTTCCGTTTATTTTTACTCCTATGTAATTTTATATGAATACTACACTAAGAGTTTCATAATTCTGTGATATGTTTTAGTTTCTGGAGAGACCGGCCCTCCTTCAGTATTCATTTTTCAAAATTTATATTGATCTCCTTATCCATTTATTTATATTATGAACTACAGAATCATTTTGTCACATTACAATAAAATACTCCTAGGCGCTGAACATAGTTTTACACAATTTATGCTTTTTAACATTTAAATAGTGTCTATTCTACTTTTCAGACCAAAAATGTAAACCAAAACCCAGTTGAGCAAAAGAGAGGGTTCATACTATGTGTAAAGAAACTAATGAAGGTTGTCAAAAATAAATTATTGACTGAAAAAAAAAAGAGCTTAGTATCTTTTTAAGCCAGTATCAGAGTCTTCCAGGGCTTACAAGGGGACCCAGTTGTCTACACACCCAGCCTGGAGAACAACAATTTGATTCCCTTAATTATGGCAGAACTCTGCATCAGACAGCTCAGAGTCTTAGACAAAGTTTCCTCTAAAACTTCTTCAGCTCTATATCTAAAAGGACCATCTGGAACCACACAAATATTGAGGGCATGGTAACTTTGGCAGTTATTTTAACTTGTTCCCCCGAATGCTTCTGCTTTTAGGTTTGACATTGACCAATCATTGAGTGTGCATGATTTATAAATGGAAAACTGGGAGAAGGGAATCGTTCTTGAGTCCCTGCTATATGTCAGGCAAGTACTAGCCATTTTATATACATTAAGTAATTTAATCCTTTCAGTTATCACAGATTCACAAATAAAAAAATAAGCTGAAGGAATATAAGGTCATAGAACCTATAAATATTTGAGATGGAATTTAAACAAAAAAGTATGCTTGAAGTGAAAGTTTGCTATACTATGCCACATTTCTCTGCTTTTAATCCCCCAACACTGACTCCCAGCAAGAGTGCATCAATGACACATTTTAATTTTCTTCCCCTGGTATATCTTATGGAAGTTAGGAGAAGGGGATGTGCTAGGGAAATCTGCTATCTATGGTGCTGATACCCCCAACTCCCAATTTTTTTTTTTTTTTTAAGACGGAGTCTCGCTCTGTCACCAGGCTGAAATGCAGTGGTGCAATCTCAGTTCACTGCAACCTCTGCATTCTGGGTTCAAGCAATTCTCCTGCTTCAGCCTCCCAAGTAGCTGGGACTACAGGCACGCACCACCATGCCTGGCTAATTTTTGTATTTTTAGTAGAGACAGGGTTTCACCGTGTTGGCCAGGATGGTCTCCATCTCTCGACCTCGTGATCCACCCGCCTTGGCCGCCCAAAGTGCTGGGATTACAGGCGTGAGCCACGGCGCCTGGCCCAATTCCCATTTCTAAACTAAAAGTGCCAAAATTAGGTAAAATGTTAAAATATCTACAATAAGATATTCATGACAAATTGATCATAAATATTATGTGCAAAAGAATGTCTATGCATAGAAATCATAGAAATCAGCATGGGTTATGTCCAATATGTTTCCAGTTTTAGTGGAAAGACCAAGGTTGTAGAAGCAGGAACTTTCCTCCATTATTTACCTCATTTCTCATGAACAATACAAGATACATGTAATAATACACTTTTTTTTTTTTTTTTTTTTTACAAATAAGGAAACAAAGCTCAGAAATTTTAAGCAACTTTCTTAAAATTACGACTTACAAGTAGCAAATAGCAGAGAGAAGATTTGACACCAATTATCTATCTGCTTCTGCAAACTTTCATCTTTCCACTAAAACTGGAAACATATGGGGCATAGTCCATGGTTGATTTCTACGCAAAGGCCCTCTTTTAATAATAAGATTTATGATTAATTTGTTATAAATATATTGTTATAGAAATCTTAATATTTTACCTAACCATGGCACTTTCTTAAAGTGGGAATATTGCAGAAAAAACATACATTTGATTATATTTCTACCAAGAAATTTCTCAAATCCTTTGACATGAGTGAAAACTTGAGACTTCTTTTCTTTTTGGGATTACTATTATAGATGCTGTTCACTTGGCAATATATGTATATACAGGCGTTACACATTCTAATTAAGACAGAATCTTACCTGACATACTGATATGTTAACTCCCTCAAAGGTATACCCTTCTGCACATGACACAGAAACTTGCCTATTCACACTGAAATCATCCCCATGAACAAGTATATGTGTGATGTTTTCCGGCAGAGGACATTTTTTAGGACTGCAGGAGATTCTGTCAGGGAACCAGCGACCATCTTTCTGACAGGTGAATGTATCTATGTCTGTATCCATCGTATAACCTTCCAGACATCTGCAATGGAAATACAAAAATGAGTGCCTTAAAGGAAGTACAATATAGTTTCTGACCTATTCTTGGACTTAGGAAGCTGTTACAAGGCTCAGTAGACATTTTGTGCAACATACCAAAATTGATTGTACTGTCAGGTGGATGGCATTGCCATGCAAAAACACCAATATAACAATAACAACCAGTTAAGCTGGGTGTGGTGGCTCATGCCTGTAATCCCTGCACTTTGGGAGGCTGAGGCAGGAGGATCACTTGAGTCCAGGAGCTTGAGACTAGGCTGGGCAACATAGTGAGACTTCATCTCTATAAAAAAAAAACAAAATTAGCTGGGCGTGGTGGCACATGCCTGTAGTCTCAGCTACTTGGGAGGCAGAGGTGGGAGGATTGCTTGAACCAAGGAGGTTGAGGCTGCAGTGAGCCAAGAACATGCCAGTACACTCCAGCCTGGGTGACAGAGCGAGACTTTGTCTCAAAAACCAAAAAAACAGTAATAACCAGATCAGTTCTCAGTATCCATATGAAAGGTTAGCCAAGACTAAAGGTACTTTATTTACCTTATTGTGGACAATATGATTATTGAATTCATTTTTATTCCATAAACAGCTAATAGTTCAGGAAATTCTAGACAAAGTCCAAAATGGACTCAGATGTGAGTAGGAATACAGTATAATTAATATGTATTATTAATACCTACTTTGTGCCAAGTGCTGTTCTAGGTCCTTTACATATTTCTTTTAATCCTGATTATTTGGCATGATCATGGCCTGAATTATTCAGTTTTTTGCCTTAGGTCCCCAATATTTGCATGTATAAATATAACCACAAAGTTATGATCAGAAAATTTACTATCATGATGTTTAAAAAACAGCTTCATGATGCCAGAGCTTTTCAAGCTAGCTAGAGGATCTTGCTGTTTCATGAAGCTCAACAGAATATGATAGTCATGATAATTACATTACAAACATGTCTGAAAAAAGTATCAATTTATTTTTATACTCAGTGGATTTCTACATAATTGTAGGTAGAATAAAGCCAAGTGTTAAAAGCACCAGTGTTTGGAGAGCAGTTCAGAGATGATGTTTTCTTCCCAATCAGCAAAATTTTTGATCTATCACATTTCATTTTATAATCCTCCTGCCTGCACCCCTTAGAGACTCTAGAGCCATGGTCTTACCTGAGTTTCACTTTACTTTCATAGGTGTGTGCCTCTCCAGTTGCTACTGCGTTGGCGACAGATGGTGGGGGCCCACAGGACAAGGGCTCACAGACTGGATAAGGCTGGCTCCATACCCCTTTCTCTGTGCAAATCAGATCTGAACTGCCTTGTATGACATATCCAGACCTGCAGCTGTAAGTTATCACATTTTCCTTCCAAGAGCTGCTCTCACTGATGAACGCATTTGGTATCAGTGGAAGAGAACCACAATAAGTGTGTTCACAGTGGGGGAACCCAGAGCTCCACTGGCCATTGGCTTCACAGGTGATTTCAGAAAGTCCTAGGAGCTTGAAGCCTTTGAAGCACTGAATCCGGGCTGCCTTTCCACAGTCAAAATCTGTCCCATTGACAGTTCCATATTCAATTACTGGTGTGGAACACCTGCAAGGCAGGCAGGAAGGTGAGCTGCCACTCCAGGAGCCATTGGAAAGGCACCCTCTTGACGAATTTCCATGAAGCTTATAACCAGGAAAGCACTGATACTGTATATGGCCCCCATGAATAAAGGAAAAACCATTTGGGAAGCCATGGGCAAGATCTTCAGGAGGTCCACAGTTGTTGACTGGTTTACAGAGAGGAACCTCTGCATCCCAGTTGCCATCTGACTGACAGGTGAGTTTTGAAGCACCGTGCAACATGTAGCCCTCATGACAGTGGAATGCCACTTCCTTCATGAAGCCATAGTCCAGGCCTTCCATCACCCCATTGGCCAGTTGTGGTGGGGTGGCACATCTGACAGGTACACAGTCAGGAGTGGCTCCACTCCAACTTCCATTGGCAAGACAAACCTGACTCCTGGCTCCCTCAAGCAAGAACCCTTCATTGCAAGTGTATTCAATCTCTTTTTGGAATGTGTACTCGTCTCCTCTTACCTGGCCATTGGGTAAGACTGGGGGTGAACCACAGTCCACGGGAATGCAAATGGGCTCATCTTCATCCCAGTTTTTGTCATCCTGGCATATTCTCCTCTCGGTGCCATTCAGCACATATCCGGGGTCACACTCATAGTACAACATGCTCAGGTATGTATAGTTGCTTCCTTTGATGGATCCATTCATGATTGGATTTGGCTTTTTGCATGAAATGGCTTCACAGCGTGGGGAAGCACCACTCCACTCTCTGTTCTGTAGACAAAGCCTTAAGTCGGAGCCCACTAGAATGTGTCCAGGTTTACAGCTATACTGCACAGCACTTCCCATGCTACTCTCTGTAAAACGCAAAAAGCCATTTTCAGGAGCAATAGGCAAGTCACAGTCAATTGAAATGCAGGAAGGTGCACTGCCATTCCAAGTTCCATCTTCCTGGCAGATCAGCACGGGGTTCCCCAGAAGTTCATATCCTGGATTACAGGTGTATGAAACCATGGTGCCATACAGAAAGTTTGATGAATGTGTAGCAGGAGACTCCTTTGTATTTTCCCAGGTTTTAGCCACTGCTCCCAATTGATAAGGAGGTTGAGGAGTCAGGTATGGAACTTCCATCATGTCGTCTTCTTGCTCAAAATATCCCTGGTCATCTTTGACTTTAGTACAGTCTCCAAAATCTATATGAGGAGGGAGGCCACAGTCTATGGGCACACATGTTGGGATGGAACTTGACCATCCTGACTCTTCACAGGTCTGCATGGCATGACCCGCCACCTGAAACCCAGGGAAGCAACTGTAGATGATCATGGCACCATAGCTGTAATCTGCACCTTCTACAAAACCATTTTCAATGGGTTGTGGGGAATCACAGTGGATGGCATTGCAAGACGGGGCATCTACATCCCAATCACCTGTCTCTAAACAGGTCAAGGCACTGGGACCTTCGAGCTGAAAGCCTCGGTTGCAAGAGTAAGTAACGGTCTGTCCATAGTGTAGGTTTGTGTAAGAGAATTTGCCATTCAAAATCTCCTTGGGTTTCAGGCATTCAATGGGTTTACATGTTGGTTTTCCTCCAAGCCAGTGACCATTTTCTCCACAAAGGGTGGTGGTATTTCCCACCAATTCAAAGCCTGGCTTGCAGGTATAGAGAGCTGTGCTGAGATAGGCAAGGCCTTGCACATCAATGATTCCATTGGCGATTTCCTCAGGTTGGGGACATTCTACTGGAACACATTCTGGCAGTGGAGAGCTCCAGGTGCCATCAAGTTGGCAGAGGGTGGTAGAATTTCCTCTTAGGAAAAACCCACCTACACAAGAATACTTCACAGTACTTCCAAAATGAAGAGCAGACGAAGGAACAGGGACACCAAAGGAAATTAGGGGAGGTGGGGTGCAAAGAACCATCTTACAAACAGGGAAAGAGTCATTCCATTGCTGGGATGGCAAGCATTTCAGGACAGAGGGACCTTGCAGGACATGCCCTTCTTTACAGGAAAATGTCACGACTCCTACCTCAGTGGTCAACTCCTTCAATACTAGCTGGTTTTCCAAGAGGGGTGGCTCTGGGCACTTGGCAGGCACACACTTTGGGTTTAGCTTCTTATCCCATTTGCCAGATTTCTGACATGTCCAAGAACTGTCCCCAGCAAGCTCATAACCCTCATTACAGAAAAACTGAACCTTGGACCCTACTTCAAAAATTTCTCCTTTCATGAAGCCATTCTGGATGGGGGGAGGTTTTCCACAGTCGAGAGGAATGCACATCAGAGGGGATTCGCTGTGCCAGTGGCGATTGGCTTGGCAGACAAATACAGGACTTCCAATTGACTTATAGCCCGGGTTACACTGATACCTCACTTCACTCTCAAAGATCCTGCCAGTTGTATTCTGTGTAATAGGAAGAAAGCAAGTGAGTGCGATTTGTATAACAGATGATGGCGTTAACTAAATCCTTGGATAGTGAAAAAGAACTAAACTAAAAGGTCTATGTTACAATGAATCAATTAGGATGTAAGCAAATGATTTATAGTTTTTCCAATAGGTCCATTCTATTTTTTTTAAATAAGCGAAAGTGATAGTAGAAAGTCAAATGAGGCTGGGCACGATAATTCATGCCTACAATCCCAGCACTTTGGGAGGTCAAGGTGGGAGGATAACTTGAGATTAGGAGTTCGAGACCAGCCTGGCCAACATGGTGAAACCTGTACAAAAATTAGCTAGGCAATGGTGGTGTGTGCCTGTAATCCCAGCTATTTGGGAAGCTGAGGCAGGAGAATTGCTTGACCCCAGGAGGCAGAGGTTGCAGTGAGCCAAGATCGTGCCACTGCACTCCAGCCTGGGAGACAGAGCGAGACTCTGTCTAAAGGGAAGAAAGAAAAAAAAGAAAATCAAATTAAGTAATCCCCACTGCAGAAATGTTTACTACAGTGTTGAGCCCATAACAAGTGAAAGATCAGTAATCTATATGTTGATAGGTGAAGTGATGAGGCAATACTAAAAATGATAAATTACTCAGTAAGTTTAAAAAAAAAAACTTTCTGCCCAAAGAAATGCTAGTAAAGAAGCACATAAACAATGAACATGTATTTGTTAATGTTGTTAGATCATAAATAGGCAAATAAAATGTTTTGATGGGTATGTCTTAAGAATACTATCAAAGTTTTGTTTATATTCTTAACACTTTTCTTAAAAATTGCTGCTGTAACGCAATAGAAAATAAACATTCTATCTTTTAAAAAAAAGTTAACATTCATGATCTCAAAATTCAAACACGTGTAATATAACAGGTCATAAATAAACCAAGTTACTTATTTTGTTTATGCATTGCTTGTGTGTCTCCCATGCATGTAAGCACCATGCCATTACACATGTATCCTGTGTTGTTAAATGCTAGGTCGCCGATTCTCAGAACTGTACCAAGTAGGAGCTCTAGAAATATTCGTTAAATTTATAAATGAACACCTCTTTACTTATACTCTATACCCTCCTTCCAATGAAAAGCTACTAAATGTAAGCAAAAGCCTTAAATAAAAGGCTTTTACTGTTGTTTTGCTATTTTGAATATAACGGAGAAAAGGTTGTACCATGTATATATATGTGGGTTTTAAAAAACTATTTAATTAGAATATGGTCAGTTTCAAATGGCCCTTGATTTGGGGGAATAGATTCTCATTCCTATTTTCTTGGTAGGCTTATTGAGAAGACAGACATTAGTGTGAAAGCAGGACATATTTGGGTTGGACTGAATTCTTTTGTCCATCACAGTGAAATTACCTTTAGGTTTACCAAAACAGAATTGTAAAAACTACATTATTTGGTTTACTCTTTTGTCGAAACACTTAAAATTATATTTATCTAGGTTCCATTTAGACCTTGCTTTCCATAAAATAAAGCATATATCCATCCTGAAAAACCTCTATAAAACAAAATAATATTATATTAAAATTGGTTTATTCTAACTTCCTATTTAGGGCTAAGCTGTTGCCACAAAGCACTTGAAATGCCTATACACTAGTAAAATGCAGAAAGTCTTTAAGATTCATAATCATCTTTATTAATTTTTCTAGTCTTCACTACCTGTAGATTTTAGCTATTTCTGTTTTTCAATAATTAATGTGTTCATTGCCCCTGCTTCTGAATAGTGGGTTCATCACAGTGGGCTGGCCCTGTAAGTGATGAAAGCCGCAGACTATTTGCTAATCAGTCTCTTACCTCCAGAAAGTGATTCACAACCTTAGGCAGATGAATTAATTCATCGAGAGATGTTAAATGTTAAAAAGATTATCATGATTCTTTGTTAGTGATAATAGTAAATTCCAGTTTCCATGCCTTAGTGAACTTGGCAGTGTTTGGACTCAATTATTTGTTTTGTTTATATATTGATGGGCCCAGTGACAAAAGCCATGAACCATTTGCTTATTGGTATCTTACCTCCAGAAAGCCATTCTCAATCTTAGGTGGTTCACCGCAAGATACCGGGTGGCATGTCGGTATAGGACTACTCCACTGCCCTGTGGCTTCACAGGTGCTCTTCTTTTCCCCTTTGATGTAGAACCCCTTGTTGCAGCTATAAGCCACCATGGCTCCAAAACTGTAGTTTGATCCACTTGCATAGCCATTCATGATGCCTGGTGGCTCTCCACACCGCACAGGGATGCACTGGATGGACATGGGGGAAGGGTTCCACTGCCCACCTCTCATACATTCAATCTTTGCTGAGGTGTTCAGTACGAAGCCTTCCAAGCATTTAAAGCTCACAACTGAGCCAGCTGCAAATTTTGCTTTGCTCACAGATTCCAAGATGCTATAGGAAACCGATGGAGGTTTTTCACAGAAATGAGCTATACAACGGGGCATGTCTTGACCCTCTGGCGGCACCCACTTGCCCTGGGCATTGCAGAGAAGCTGGGAATTGTCTGCTAGGCTGTAACCATCAGAGCAGTAGTAGAATGCAATGTCTCCAAAGAGCCGATGGGCAGTCTCTGGAGAGGCATGGTCCACGTTGGGTGGCTCATCACAGGAGACAGCTAGGCACTGCTGGTCACTTCTACTCCACTTGCCGTTGGCCAGGCATTCAATGGTGTCAGGACCAGCAAGAGTATAGCTGTGAGATTGGGAAGAAAGAATAAGCATAATATTTAAGAAAAAGTGTTTGTGTCTTCTTACTCTTTTTTTTTTTAAATCTTTCCCACAATGACTTTAAATTTATCTTTAAAGTAATATTTCCTCTTTGAATACTGAGCTTATTGATCCAATGACTTTCACTTGAGATATGTCAATACATTGTGATATTAATGTTTGTTCAGAAACATTTATTTAAATCTTCCCAACAATGACTTTAATTTTATCTTTAAAATAATATTGACTCTTTAAATATTGAGCTTATTGATCAAATGACTTTCATTTGAGATATGTCAATACATTGTGATGTTAATACTATTCATTCACAAGGGAAATGGATTTAATAAGATTTTTTGCTATTTAAGAAACTAATAATTGCTATACATTAAAAAAATAAAATTGAGGAGTAAGCTTTATGGTGCTATTTGACTCAACTCAAATATGGAATTCTATCTGCCTTTAGATGGTTTTTACTTGTTGATTTTAGCACTTGTCTGTTTGTTCTTAAGCCATAACGTACAATGCCACATTTAGCCTACCTATAGCTCATTCTTAAGTACTGATATTTAGATAATTTTAAAACAGTGATTATAATTTCAGTCTCCAATGTCTCCTAAACCTTTACGCTGTGTGGTTAGAGTTAAAAGGTGTCTTCTGCATATGGCTCTGCTATTCGATCAGTATGAATAAATTTTTCTTAGTAAACCCCAGTCTTTCTTTATGCAGAGGTGTTTGCCCATATATAATGATGGATTGGTGACTTACAAAAATCTAAAATTACTCTCAAGTGCTCTGTCAATGAGATAGAACAAAAGACTAGGATATGCAGTATTAGAATAATTATATTTGAGTCATGCTTATTTTCATCATTGCTCTCTTACTGAACAGAAAATTGATGGAGTTTTGAAAAAATCTCTAACACCTGATTAGCCTGTCATTTTGATACTAATTAATGGTAAGGTAAATAAAATAATTGAGTACCTAGTTTAATCCTGCTTGGACATATTAATTTCTTCATTGTAAGAAAATAAAGTGAATGGTGGTTCAGACAGGCTTAGAAACTTGCCTGAAGTCACACAGCTGTAAGCAGCAGAGTTGGGATCGGAATTTGGTTGATCAGATACCAACACCTACACTTTTTCCACAACACTACTCTGTCTCTATCTCTCTCTGTTTTGAAAATGGAGCAGGTTGGATCATACTTTCTGGGTGTCCTGGGCAAACTGCATTGCAGTGTCACTAATACAAATTATTTGACCCACCCATTAGCAAAGATTAAGTCATTAGTTATCAAATATTTCTCCTGAGATCTCTTTTAGTTTTATAAAGCATCAGCTATTACAGAGAGGTTGAAATTCCTTCATCCTAACTGGCAATATTTATGAAATCTACAAGTGACAGAGAAATCAGGAAAAAATAACAGTGAATCAGCAGAGCTATATGAATCCACCTTACCTAAGTTCACACATCATGCTATGGATGGAAGTGGTCCCAAAATGAATACTCAGACATCCCCGATAGTACAGCCCCCAGTTAGGGCCTGCTGCATTTCATTGCTTTAGATAGTCTCAGTTCTTTGTATGAAGATCTGAACTTAACTTGTAGATGGCTTCTATCTAAGAGAATTCAGGAAGGTATATGCAGAAAATATACTAAGAGCATAAGTTTATTATTAAAAAAATCTATCCTGGTCTGAGTACCTAGATTCTACAATTCTTGTGTAGGATGTGCTTTGGGTAGAAGTTCCTTTTGTTGAGGCTTCTGATGTTTTATAGCACAGTTGACATCATGTGCACACTTTGAACCATGCATCATTATTTTCATGAATTCCTTGATGTTGCTAGCATATTTCATTGGCTGAAGTTCCCAGACATGGCCTTAACCATCCCTGATTTATAAGGGTTCATTGTGCCATCTATAAAATTCTTCATTTCATGGGATCAGCTGCTTTGAGGGAGAAGTATCCGCCTCCAGAACCTTTCAGACTCCTCAAAGTCTCTTGAAAACACAAGAATTTGTGTTTTGTAATTTGGCAACACTTTTTTAGGCCTCTGACCCCTGAGCTTCTAGAAAATCGCCACCAACGACTTATCCCTAATGGAAAATCACAACAAAGCTGTTCTACGATTTAAGGGAAGATTACCACTAAATACATAATTTTTGAATAAATGAATTTAATGTATGCATTTTTGACACTACCCATAATTTCTTAGGACCTACAATAGCTTGTAATCTAACGTAAGACCTTGACTTTTCTTGATGACTCTCAATTAACATTTAGTTCTTCTTAAATAATTCTGAAGAGCCCTGCTATGTGCCAGAGTTACTTGCTTAGTGCACAGACGCAAAGCCAAAAATGAATTTACTTGTTTACACTTCTGTTGTTCTCTTCACCCCATCAACTATCTGGTGCGTTGTAGGTCTCTTCGCATCTATAGGGGTTGCTTAAAGGAGAAGTGACTGATTCTGAAGAATGGGAAGGGGAGGGAAGGCCTCACAGATAAAATGACTCTTGAGGGGAGTTATGAGAGAACAGAAGTGGAAGAGGAATCATTCAAGACAGAAAAGTAGCATTAGCCAATGGGAGTGTGATACAGCCAGGCAACATATTGGGAATTTACATATAATTAGGAATGGCATACAGGCACCTGGAAAAGCAAGTGGCAAAAACTAGGATCTTGTGTATTTTTTGACTGGGTTACTGTCATGTTTGATGGATGAAGAGGTGGCAGGAATAGATTAACTGTGTCACATCATAAGAAATACATGTTTTATCTCTGTCCCCAGTACCTGACACAGAGCTCCTAAAGCCCTCGTAATCTCCTGAGTGATAGGGACACCAGTGCTTTAGATAACTAGATAACTGATCTCATGAAAATGAGGATAGGAGTTTATTAAAAATAAATATCTTCTAAAATAGATCAGCAAGTCTTTCAAGATGCTAAAGACAGGGCGTGTTGGCTCACGCTTGTAATCCCAGCACTTTGGGAGGCCAAGGTGGGCGGGCCACCTGAGGTCAGGAGTTCGAAACCAGCCTGGCCAATATGGCAAAACCCTGTCTCTACTAAAAAATACAAAAATTAGCCGGGCATGGTGGCAGGCGCCTGTAATCCCAGCTACTTGGGAGGCTGAGGCAGAAGAATCACTTGAACCTGGGAGGTAGAGGTTGCAGTGAGTCAAGATCACGCCATTGTACTCCAGCCTGGGCAACAAAGTGAGACTCTGTCTCCAAAAAAAAAAAAAAAAAAAAAAAAAAGATGCTAAAGGAGGGTATAGTTTCCACACAACAAAAAATGAGAAATTAATTGTTAGCTATTTTTTAGATAGCACTATAAGTGGCCTCTGATAAAACTGCTATACTATTTCATGATGTTAAAAGTCTGAATGTATATTAAAATTTACAGGGGACATATTTTACCCACTTATTTTATTAAAGAATCACTTAGAGAATAAAGTTTTCTGCAAAGAACGAGATATGCTCTTTAAATGTTGCCTACAAAAGGAGGAAAAATTGGAACTGGTATAAATCTAAAACGATGGAATATTTAATTAAATTCTGTGTAGCATTTGGTATTCTCATTCAAGAGGCACTGGGGACACTCTTGCAGATGTTTACTAAAAACCATGCCATACACATTATAAAATAAATTGTTTTACTCTATACTTCCAAGGAATAATAGTCCATCAATATCACAGTGATGCTTTAGAAGAACACATCTTAGGATAAACTGGCTGGAACAAATTTGCATTTTTCTGGAATCATAACAAAAAAAATCCTTTGAAAATGGGCAAAATAATTTTCAGATGCAATTTGCAGTGAATTGATTGACACACTGGGTAGAAGCTTACTAATGAGCATGTGCCTGGAGAGCTTTATGAGAGAGCTCCCAAATGCATTATTAGCTCTTCCGTCTTAGCAAAAGAGCCTTAAAAGAGCAGCCTACTAGATATTTAAACAGCTGCAATTTAATAAGAACAATAGGAAGCTTATGATTTATATCAGCATCAGTAATTATGTTTTCAATTAATAATAATCATCAAAGATTTTTTGTCTGCACATATCTAATAATTGCATTTAAAAGTTTGTATTTGAGAAGAATCAAAAGGAAAAATTTAATTAGGATTTTAGGGTGGCAATAACCCTTTCTTCCCTCTGAGTTTCTCACCAAGGAGTATAAACATGAGCATGAAAAGGAAAATGAGAAACAAACGACCACTTACGTATTTGAGCAAACAATTGAAAACCCCCTATGTTTGAGGGATATGTATTGATAAAAGATGAATTTGAAAGGCCAAGTTTAGGGCAGGACACAGAAATGAGACTTCTTGCTCCTTTCTTTCCCTGGCAATCATTATATCACTTAAGTCTCTGAAAGTCTCTGTGTTTTTGTCCTAAGCTTGAGAGTGGACCTTGCCCTTATAATTCAAGAAAAGGTCAATGAAAAGCACAAGACAGGTATAGGAGGAAAACACGGTGAGACAGATGCAAAAATGTGTGTATGTACACACAGTAAGCATGTGGCTGATATAAGACCCAGGAGGCTTACATTGTGTGCAGGGCAATGGTCTGTGCTAGGCAGTCCCAAGGGAGGAGACAGAGTTAAGAGGGACTGGAGAAAGAAATTAATATTCTAATAAGGCCAACAGCATCTTGAGAAGTAGAAGAAGACAGTAAGACAGGTCACATTTTACAAAGGCCATGACTTGAACAGAGCAATGCCATCCTTGACTGGAACAAGACACATGGCATGTAGACCTATGCCAATCAACTCCTTGGGGGAAAGAAATAGAAAATAAGTAAAGAGAGATAAGATGAATGCTGACTTCTTGTTCTGCTATACAATAGTCTGAAAACCCTCCCTCTATAATACTTGATGAATTATAACACAAATTATTTTAAATGCATAGCTGAGCTGACAAGAAAGGAAATTTCCATGTGTCAGAAATGAAGAGGAAATTACAAACAGAAAAGTAAACTTGTGAATGGATGCTATGGTTGACCTTGGATTAAACAAAGAAGGGAAGTCGAGAGGATAGAAAATATAGCTTCGGAGTTAAAATAGCAATAGCGAAGTCTGTACCTCATGTGGATTGGAGTTTAGAATTTGCACCATTCACTTTGTATGGAAAACCTTCAAATTGATAAATTAATGTAAAACTAGGTTCTTGGCTAGTGATACTCCTGAGACACCTGGTAGAAAAAAATCTACATACTTAGAAAATAAGGGGTTGCCATAGATAAAACAAGCGCTGTTTACTATAAGGGCACAATCTGAAATCATAACACACACAAACATGTTTTCTATCACAAATGGGTCAGCAGACAGAAAAAACTGCAAAGTTAGAGCACCGATAAATGAGATAATAGAAATAAGTTCTAAAATATAAAAAATAGTATGAAATAAGTATGTTGAAATAAGGACAAAAGAAAGACTCAAAATTCTATTAAAAGTGACTATAAAAAAAGAAATGTTTGAAAAAGTAAATAGAAATTCTGGAAATAAAAATGTGGAACATAAAAATTAAAAACAATGGACATATTCAAAAACAGACTACAGATATTAGAAGAAAAATCAGTGAACTGGAAGAGATATGTGAGGAAATTATCCAAATGTAATAGGTTTTGAAAGAGATGAAAAATGTGACAGATTAACACAAAAAATATAATGAAAAGGCCGAACATATATCTAATAAAACATCCATAAAGATAGAAAACAGAAAGCGAGAAACAAAATATTTGCAGTGAAAATGACTGAGAATATTCTAAAATTGGTGAAAGATATAAATTCTCAGATGTAAGAAGTACAATGAGTCCCAAACAGGATGAATGACAATAAATACACTGTAGTCATCTCATAGCGAAACACTAAAACAACAAAGACAAGTTTTAAAAAAGTAACCAAAGAGAAAACATATTACTCATACAGAAACAATAATTTGACCAGAGTTTCTCAATCTCAGCACTACTGACATTGTGAACCAGATAATTCTTAGTTGTGGAGGACTGTTCTGTGCATTGTAGGATATTTAGCATTTTTCCTGGATTCTAACCATCAGATGCTAGTAGCATCTTCCCCCCAGTTGTGACAACCCAAAATATCTCCAGACATTGTCAAATATCCTTGGAGGGCAATATTGTCCTTGACTGAGGATCTCTAAATTAGACTCATAATTGAATTCTCAATAGCAACATTAGAATCATAAGGCAATGGAATAATAGCTTCAAAATACTTATGGAAAAAATTGTCAGTGTAGATTTGTACACTCAGCTAAACTACAATTCAAGAGCAAGGGCAAAATACTATTAGTTTCTGACAAAGACTGTATAATTCATGACTCTTGCTAGAAAAGATGCAAAGAGCATCTTCAGTAAGTAGAAACATTAAACCCAAATGGAAGGAGTGTGATGCAAAAAGAAACAGTGGTGAAAAAATTAATAGACATGTAAATGAATATAAATAAGCAGTGACTGAATTTAAAAAGTGATTTGGGCCCCCTCTGCCAAGATGACCAAATAGGAACAGCTCCAGCCTCCAGCTCCCAGCGTGAGCGACACAGAAGATGGGTGATATTTCTGCATTTTCAACTGAGGTACCGGGTTCATCTCACTGGGGCGTGTCAGACAGTTGATGCTGGTCCACAGGTGCAGCCGGACCAGCGAGAGCTGAAGCAAGGCAAGGCATCGCCTCACTTGGGAAGTGCAAGGGGGAAGGGAATTCCTTTTCCTAGCCAAGGGAAATTGAGACAAACAACACCTGGAAAATCAGGTAACTCCCACCCTAATACTGTGCTTTACCAAGGGTCTTAGCAAACGGCACATTAGGAGATTATATCCCACACCTGGCCCAGAGGGTCCCACACCCATGGAGCCTCCCTCATTACTAGCACAGCAGCCGGAGATCTAACTTCAAGGTGGTAGCGAGGCTGGCCATTGCTGAGGCTTAAGTAGATAAACAAAGCCGCCAGGAAGCTCGAATTGGGTGGAGCCCACCACAGCTCAAGGAGGCCTGCCTGACTCTGTAGACTCCACCTCTGGGGACAGGGCATAGCTAAACAAAAAGCAGCAGAAACCTCTGCAGATGTAAAAGCCCCTGTCTGATAGCTTTGAAGAAAGCAGTGGTTCTCCCAGCATGGAGGTTGAGATCTGAGAACGGACAGACTGCCGGCTCAAGTGGGTCCCTGACCCCTGAGTAGCCTAACTTGGAGACATCCCCCACTACTAGGTGCAGACCAACACATCACACCTCATACAGCTGGGTACACCCTGAGACAAAGCTTCCAGAGCAAGAATCAGCAAAACTCACTGTTCAGCAATATTCTATCTTCTTCAGCCTCCGCTGCTGATACCCAGGCAAACAGGGTCTGGAGTAGACCTCAAGCAAACTCCAACAGACCTGCAGCGGAGGGTCCTGACTGTTAGAAGGAAAACTAACAAACAGGACACCCACACCAAAACTCATCAGTACATCACCATCATCAAAGATCAAAGGCAGATAAAACCACAAAGATGGGGAAAAAGCAGTGCAGAAAAGCTGGAAATTCAAAAACTCAGAGTGTATCTCCCCCTCCAAAGGAACGCAGCTCATCATCAGCAACATAACAAAGCTGGATGGAGAATGACTTTGATGAGTTGAGAGAGGTCTTCAGTCAATCAAACTTCTCAGAGCTAAAGGAGGAACTATGTAAGAAGCGCAAAGACACTAAAAACCTTGAAAAAAGAATGGATAAATGGATAACTAGAATAATCAATGCAGAGAAGATCTTAAAAGAACAGATAGAGATGAAAACCATGACACGAGAACTACGTGACAAATGCACAAGCTTCAGTAACTGACTCGATCAATGGAAGAAAGATTATCAGTGATTGAAGATCAAATGAATGAAATGAAGTGAGAAGAGAAATGTAGAGAAAAAAGAGCAAGAAGAAATGAACAAAGCCTCCAAGATATATGGAATTATGTGAAAAGACCAAATCTATGTCTGATTGCTGTGCCTGAAAGTGATGGGGAAAATGGAACCAAGTTGGAAAACACTCTGCAGGATATCATCCAGGAGAACTTCCCCAACCCAGTAAGGCAGGCAAACATTCAAATTCGGGAAATACAGAGAATGCCACAAAGATACTCCTCAAGAAGAGCAACTCCAAGACACATAATTGTCAGATTCACTAAAGTTGAAATGAAGGAAAAAATGTTAAGGGTAGCCAGAGAGAAAGGTCGGGGTTACCCACAAAAGGAAGCCCATCAGACTAACAGCAGATCTCTCAGCAGAAACTCTCCAAGCCAGAAGAGAGTGGGGGCCAATATTCAACATTCTTAAAGGAAAGAATTTTCAACCCAGAATTTCATATCCAGCCAAACTAAGTTTCATAAGTGAAGGAGAAATAAAATCCTTTACAGACAAGCAAATGCTTAGAGATTTTGTCACCACCAGGCCTGCCCTACAAGAGATCCTGAAGGAAGCACTAAACATGGAAAGGAACAACTGGTACCAACCACTGCTAAAACATGCCAAAATGTAAAGACCATCGATGCTAGGAAGAAACTGCATCAACTAACGAGCAAAATAACCAGGTAATATCATAATGACAGGATCAAGTTCACACATAACAATATTAACCTTAAATATAAATGGACTAAATGGTCCAATTAAAAGACACAGACTGGCAAACTGGATAAAGAGTCAAGACCCTTCAGTTTTCTGTATTCAGGAGACCCATCTCACATGCAGAGACATACATAGGCTCAAAATAATGGGATGGAGGAAGATCTACCAAGCAAATGGAAAACAAAAAAAGGCAGGGGTTGCAATCCTAGTCTCTGATAAAACAGACTTTAAACCATCAAAGATCAAAAGAGACAAAGAAGGCCATTACATAATGGTAAAGGGATCAATTCATCAGGAAGAGCTAACTATCCTAAATATATATGCACCCAATACAGGAGCACCCAGATTCATAAAGCAAGTGCTTAGAGACTTACAAAGAGACTTAGACTCCCATACAATAATAATGGGAGACTTTAACACCCCACTGTCAACATTAGACAGATCAACGAGACAGAAAGTTAACAAGAATATCCAGGAAATGAACTCAACTCTGCACCAAGCAGACCTAATAGATATCTACAGAACTCTCCAACCCAAATCAACAGAATATACATTCTACTCAGTACCACATCACAGTTATTCCAAAATTGACCACATAGTTGGAAGTAAAGCACTCCTCAGCAAATGTAAAAGAACAGAAATTATAACAAACTGTCTCTCAGACCACAGTGCAATCAAACTAGAACTCAGGATTAAGAAACTCACTCAAAACCGCTCAACTACATGGAAACTGAACAACCTGCTCCTGAATGACTACTGGGTACATAATGAAATGAAGGCAGAAATAAAGATGTTCTTTGAAACCAATGAGAACAAAGATACAACATACCAGAATCTCTGGGACATATTTAAAGCAGTGTGTAGAAGGAAATTTACAGCACTAAATGCCCGCAAGAGAAAGCAGGAGAGATCTAAAACTGATACCCTAACATCACAATTAAAAGAACTAGAGAAGCAAGAGCAAACACATTCAAAAGCTAGCAGAAGGCAAGAAATAACTAAGATCAGAGCAGAACTGAAGGAGATAGAGACGCAAAAAATCCTCCAAAAAATCAATGAATCCAGGAGCTAGTTTTTTGAAAAGATCAACAAAATTGATAGACTGCTAGCAAGACTAATAAAGAAGAAAAGAGAGAAGAATCAAATAGACACAATAAAAAATGATAAAGGGGATATCACCACTGACCCCACAGAAATACAAACTACCATCAGAGAATACTGTAAACACCTCTATGCAAATAAACCAGAAAACCTAGAAGAAATGGATAATTTCCTGGACACTTACACTCTCCCAAGACTAAACCAGGAAGAAGCTGAATCCCTGAATAGACCAATAGCAGGCTCTGAAATTGAGGCACTAATTGATAGCCTACCAACCAAAAAAGTCCAGGACCAGACGGATTCACAGCCGAATTCTACTAGAGGTACAAGGAGGATTTGGTACCATTCTTTCTGAAACTATTCCAATCAATAGAAAAAGAGGGAATCCTCCCTAACTCATTTTATGAGGCCAGCATTATCCTGATACCAAAGCCTGACAGAGACACAACAAAAAAAGAGAATTTTAGACCAACATCCCTGATGAACACCGATGCAAACGTCCTCAATAAAATACTGGCAAACCAAATCCAGCAGCACATCAAAAAGCTTATCCACCATGATCAAGTGGGCTTCATCCCTGGGATGCAAGGCTGGTTCAACATACGCAAATCAATAAACTTAATCCAGCATATAAACAGAACCAAAGGCAAAAACCACATGATTATCTCAATAGATGCAGAAAAGGCCTTTGACAGAATTCTACAGCCCTTTAGCTAAAAACTCTCAATAAATTCGGTATTGATGGAACATATCTCAAAATAATAGGAGCTATTTATGACAAACCCAGAGACAATATTCTGAATGGGGAAAAAACTGGAAGCATTCCCTTTGAAAACTGGCACAAGACAGGGATGCCTTCTTTCACCACTCCTATTCAACATAGTGTTGGAAGTTCTGGCTAGGGCAATCAGGCAAGAGAAAGAAATCAAGGGTATTCAGTTAGGAAAAGAAGAAGTCAAATTGTCCCTCTTTGCAGATGACATGATTGTATATTTAGAAAACCCCATTGTCTCAGCCCCAAATCTCCTTAAGCTGATTAGCAACTTCAGCAAAGTCTCAGGATACAAAATCAATGTGCAAAAATTACAAGCATTCTTACACACCAGTAACAGACAAACAGAGAGCCAAATCATGAATGAACTCCCATTCACAATAGCTTCAAAGAGAATAAAATACCTTGGAATCCAACTTACAAGGGATGTAAAGGACCTCTTCCAGGAGAATTACAAACCACTGCTCAGTGAAATAAACGAGGACACAAACAAATGGAAGAACATACCATGCTCATGGATAGGAAGAATCAATATCATGAAAATGGCCATACTGCCCAAGGTAATTTATAGATTCAATGCCATCCCCATTAAGCTACCAATGACTTTCTTCACAGAATTGCAAAAAACTGCTTTAAAGTTCATATGGAACCAAAAAAGAGCCCACATTGCCAAGACAATCCTAAGTCAAAAGAACAAAGCTGGAGGCATCACTCTACCTGACTTCAAACTATACTACAAGGCTACAGTAACCAAAACAGCATGGTACTGGTACCAAAACAGAGATGTAGACCAATGGAACAGAACAGAGCCCTCAGAAATAATACCACACGTCTACAGCCATCTGATCTTTGACAAACCTGAGAAAAACAAGAAATGGGCAAAGGATTCCCTATTTAATAAATGGTGCTGGGAAAATTGGCTAGCCATAAGGAGAAAGCTGAAACTGGATCCTTTCCTTACTCCTTATATGAAAATTAATTCAAGATGGATTAGAGACTTAAATGTTAGACCTAAAACCATAAAAACCCTAGAAGAAAACCTAGGTAATACCATTCAGGACATAGGCATGGGCAAGGACTTCATGTCTAAAACACCAAAAGCAACAGCAACAAAAGCCAAAATTGACAAATGGGATCTAATTAAACCAAAGAGCTTCTGCACAGCAAAAGAAACTACCATCAGAGTGAACAGGCAACCTACAGAATGGGAGAAAATGTTTGCAATCTACTCATCTGACAAAGGGCTAATATCCAGAACCTACAAAGAACTCAAACAAATTTACCAAAAAAAGAAAAGCAAACAACCCCATCAAAAAGTGGGCAAAGGATATGAACAGACACTTCTCAAAAGAAGACATTCATACAGCCAACAGACACATGAAAAAATGCTCATCATCACTCGCCATCAAAGAAATGCAAATCAAAACCACAATGAGATACCATCTCACACCACTTAGAATGGCAATCATTAAAAAATCAGGAAACAACATGTGCTGGAGAGGATATGGAGAAATAGGAACATTTTTACACTGTTGGTGGGAGTGATAACTAGTTCAACCATTGTGGAAAACAGTGTGGTGATTCCTCAAGGATCCAGAACTAGAAATACCATTTGACCCAGCCATCCCATTACTGCGTATATACCCAAAGGATTATAAATCATGCGGCTATAAAGACACATGCACACATATGTTTATTGCAGCACACAAGCAAAGACTTAGCATCAACCCAAATGTCCATCAGTGACAGACTGGATTAAGAAAGTGTGGCACATATACACCATGGAATACTATGCAGCCATAAAAAAGGATGAGTCTGTGTCCTTTGTAGGGACTTGGATGCATCTGGAAACCATCATTCTCAGCAAACTATCACAAGAACAGAAAACCAAACACCACATATTCTCACTCATAGGTCGGAATTGAACAATGAGATCACTTGGACACAGGAAGGGGAACATCACACACCAGGCCCTATTGTGGGGAGGGGACAGGGCGAGGGATTGCATTAGGAGATATACCTAATATAAATGACGATTTAATGGGTACAGCAAACCAACATGTCACATGTATACATATGTAACAAACCTGCACATTGTGCACATGTACCCTAGAACTTAAGGTATAATAATATTAAAAATAAATAAATTAATTAATAATAAAAAGTGATTTGGAAAGCTGTAAGATAAAAGGGAAATAAAATGTAGATAGTGATAAGACATTTAAGATGGGAGTGCTCATAGAAGTTAATGCTTTCTAAAGTCTTCAATTTGTTCAGGAAGAACGCAGAAATATTATGATCTTAGGGTATGGAAAAATGTCTTAAACCTGACAAAAAACCCTAAAGAATTCTAAAGGAAACAACTGATAAATTGGCTTATTAAAATAAAAAAATTCCATGACAAAAGACACCATAGAGCAAAAAGGAAGCCACAGATAAGGAGAATATCTCTGCAACTCATGTAATAAAAAAGGGATTGGTTTCCTGAAAATATAAGTCAATATGAAAAACAAAATGGGAAAGAGACACAAAAAATTCATTCCTAGAATAAGAAACATGCACTTTCAATAACCCTTTGGAAGGTTGTATACCCAGTTGAATTACAATTTGAGAAGTGTTTATAGTGTTCAAGTAATTTTTGGGAAGAAACAATGGAACAACCTTAAAGAATGATGAAATTGGAAAGAAGAATCAACTGTGATAAACACCATTGTAGGCAAAGATGTGGAGCTAGGGAAGCTCTCGCACACATTACTTTTTAGAGTGTTAACTGGTATGGTCACTTCTGGGAGCATTTGGTACTACCCTGTAAAGTTAAAAATGTGCATCTTCCATGACTGGACAATTCCAACTCTTCGTGTCTAGGTCAGAGATATTCTTTTATATGTGTGCCAGGAAACATATACAAGAATATTTACTTCGGTACTTGTATTCAAACAAAGTAAATAAATTAACCCTCTACCAGTAAGGAAGATGGTAATTTAGAGACAGCTCATTCTCACAAGAAAATACTATGTATCAGTGAAAATAAATTCAGTTGATTTACATGTATCAAGAGGGATAAATGTAAAAAAAGATAAGATTAAGTGAAAATCAAAGCTTCAAAAGGATGTTTAGAATATGAAGTAATATATGCAAAAATTAAAATACATGAATCAATAGGATATTTGTTTATGGGGGAATATGTATTTAATAAAGACAAATATCCACATTTGTTACTTTGAGAAGCGCAGAAGAGTGATGGGAATGGCTTCTAATTATATTTGTAATATTTTGTTTCTTTTATAAATAGAGATCTAAGGTAATGATGACAAGAATTTAATATGCACTTTTATCTCAGCAGTGGATACATGGGTAATTTTAAATAGAGAGAATTTTATTTTTTGCATTTTTGTTTTGTTTTTAGACAGTTTTATTCTTGTTGCCTAGGCTGGAATGCAATGGTGTGATCTCAGCTAACTGCAACCTCCACCTCCCAGGTTCAAGCAATTCTCCTGCCTCAGCCTCCCAAGTAGCTGGGATTACATGCATGCACCACCACACCCAGCTAATTTTGTCTTTCTAGTGGAGACAGGATTTCACCATGTTGGTCAGGCTGGTCTTGAATTCCTGACCTCAAGTGATCCACCTACCTTGGCCTCCCAAAGTGTTGGGATTACAGGCATGAGCCACTGTGTCCAGCCTTATTTTTGCATTTCTATATATTTCAAATGTTTTGTTAAAAATTTGACCAGAAGACATGAACAAGACCGAGGCTTTCCTTCCAGTCTGGCCACTTTCAGAGCACCCCAAAAAGGGCAAAATGCATATTAAAGGGGCATCATTTTTCTTCTCATCAAAAGTTTTAATTTCAGAAAAATGAAACTGTCTCCTAATAGTTATTGACTTTTTTTCCTTTCAGAAAAAGATGACATGTGGTAGTAATTTGTGACTATGTGTACTTCATATTAATTTGATTAGCTAGCTCAGATAGCTTCCCCATATATTATTGAAATGTCATCACTTTATATGCTAATAATGACACAGAAAACAATAATAAAGCCATATTTACATCATACTTCATATATATAAAAAACACAGTTTTATAAAAATGGTCTCATACCCTTTAACAATTACATAATTTAGATGGGCAGATTTGATTCCATCTTTTCAATGACAGAAAAAGGTTCTGCAGACTATGAACTCGCATAGAACAAACAGGCCTGTAAGAGAATGTGACCCGGAGCGGTTCCAAGATGGCCAAATAGGAACAGCTCCAGTCTACAGCTCTCAGTGTGATCGATGCAGAAGATGGGTGATTTCTGCATTTCCAACTGAGGTACCAGGTTCATCGCACTGGGGTTTGTCCATGGATTGTGAGCCAAAGCAGGGCAGGGCATCACCTCACCTGGGAAGTGCAAGGGGTTGGGGAATTCCCTTTTCTAGCCAAGGGAAGCTGTGACAGACTGTACCTGGAAAATTGGGACACTCCCACCCTAATACTGTGCTTTTCCAATGGTTTTAGCAAACGGCACACCAGGAGATTATATCCCACGCCTGGCTGGGAGGGTCCCACACCCACGGAGCCTCGCTCACTGCTAGCACAGCAGTCTGAGATCAAACTGCAAGGTGGCAGCGAGGTTGGGGGACGGGCACCTGCCATTGCTGAAGCTTGAGTAGGTACACAAAGCGATCAGGAAGCTCAAACTGGGTGGAGCTCACCACAGCTCAAGGAAGACTGCCTGCCTCTGTAGACTCCACCTCTGGGGACAGGGCATAGCTGAACAAAAGGCAGCAGAAACCTCTGCAGACTTAAACATCCCTGTCTGACAGCTTTGAAGAGAGGAGTGGCTCTCCCAGCATGGAGTTTGAGATCTGAGAATGGACAGACTGCCTCCTCAAGTGGGTCCCTGACCCCTGAGTAGCCTAACTGGGAGACACCTCCCAGTAGGGGCCAACTGACACCTCATACAGCCAGGTGCCCCTCTGAGATGAAGCTGCCAGAGGGAAGGATCAGGCAGCAACATTTACCGTTCTGCAATATTTGCTATTCTGCAGCCTCCACTAGTGATACCCAGGCAAACAGTGTCTGGAGTGGACCTCCAGCAAACTCCAACAGACCTGCAGCTGAGGGTCCTCACTGTTAGAAGGAAAACAAACAAACAGAAAGCACATCCACACCAAAACCCCATCTGTATGTCACTATGATCAAAGACCAAAGGTAGATAAAACTACAAAGATGGGGAGAAACCAGAGCAGAAAAGCTGAAAATTCTAAAAATCTGAGCATCTCTTCCCCTTCCAAGGAACACAGCTCCTCGCTAGCAACGGTACAAAGCTGGATGGAGAATGACTTTGATAAGTTGAGAGAAGAAGACTTCAGACAATCGGTAATAACGAACTTCTCCGAGCTAAAGGAGGATGCTCGAACCCATTGCAAAGAAGCTAAAAACCTTGAAAAAAGATTAGACGAATGGCTAACTAGAATAAACAGCATAGAGAAGACCTAAAATGACATGATGGAGCTTAAAACCCTGGCATGAGAACTACATGACAAATGCACAAGCTTCAGTAGCTGATTCAATCAAGTTGAAGAAAGGGTATCAGTGATTGAAGATCAAATGAATGAAATGAAGCAATAAGAGAAGTTTAGAGAAAAAAGAGTAAAAAGAAATGAACAAAGTCTCCAAGAAATATGGGACTATGTGAAAGGACCAAATCTATGTCTAATTGGTGTACTTCAAAGTCATGGGGAGAATGGAACCAAGTTGGAAAACACTCTGCAGGATATTATCCAGGAGAACTTCCCCAACCTGGCAAGGCAGGCCAACATTCAAATTCAGGAAATAGAATGCCACAAAGATACTCCTCGAGAAGAGCAACTCCAAGACACATAATTGTCAGATTCAAGGTTCAAATGAAGGAAAAAATCTTAAGGGCAGCCAGAGAGAAAGGTCAGGTTACCCACAAAGGGAAGCCCATCAGACTAACAGCAGATCTCTCAGCAGAAGCTCTCCAAGCCAGAAGAGAGTGGGGGCCAATATTCAACATTCTTAAAGAAAAGAATTTTCACCCAGAATTTCATATCCAGGCAAATTAAGCTTCATAAGTGAAGCAGAAATAAAATCCTTTACAGACAAACAAAGGCTGAGAGATTTTGTCACTACCAGGCCTGCCTTACAAGAGCTCCTGAAGGAAGCACTAAACATGGAAAGGAACAACCGGTACTAGCCACTGCTAAAACATGCCAAATTGTAAAGACCATTGATGCTAGGAAGAAACTGCATCAACTAACGAGCAAAATAACCAGCTAACATCAAAATGATAGGCTCAAATTCACACATAACAATATTAACCTTAAATGTAAATGGGCTAAATGTGCCAATTAAAAGACACAAACTGGCAAATTGGATAAAGAGTCAAGACCCATCAGTGTGCTGTATTCAGGAGACCCATCTCACACGCAGAGACATACATAGGCTCAAAAAAAAAAAAAAAAAAAAAAAAAGGATGGAGGAAGATATACCAAGCAAATGGAAAACAAAAAAAAAAGCAGGGGTTGCAATCCTAGTCTCTGATAAAACAGACTTTAAACCAGTAAAGATCAAAAGAGACAAAGAAGGCCATTACATAATGGTAAAGGGATCAATTCAACAATTCATAAATATATATGCACCCAATACAGGAGCACCCAGATTCATAAAGCAAGTGCTTAGAGACTTACAAAGAGACTTAGACTCCCACACAATAATAATAGAGACTTTAACACCCCACTGTCAGCATTAGACAGATCAACGAGACAGAAAGTTAACAAGGATATCCAAGAATTGAACTCAGCTTTACACCAAGTGGACATAATAGAAATCTATAGAACTCTCCAACCCAAATCAACAGAATATACATTCTTCTCAGTACTACATTGCACTTAGTCCAAAATTGACCACATAGTTGGAAGTAAAGCATTCCTCAGCAAATGTAAAAGGACAGAAATTATAACAAACTGTCTCTCAGACCACAGTGCAATCAAACTAGAACTCAGGATTAAGAAACTCACTCAAAACCGCTCAACTACATGGAAACTGAACAACCTGCTCCTGAATGACTACTGGGTACATAATGAAATGAAGGCAGAAATAAAGATGTTCTTTGAAACCAATGAGAACAAAGATACAACATACCAGAATCTCTGGGACACATTTAAAGCAGTGTGTAGAGGGAAATTTATCGCACTAAATGCCCACAAGAGAAATCAGGTAAGATCTAAAACTGACACCCTAACATCACAGTTAAAAAACTAGAGAAGCAAGAGCAAACACATTCAAAAACTAGCAGAAGGCAAGAAATAACGAAGATCAGAGTAGAACTGATGGAGATAGAGACATAAAAAACCCTTAAAAAAAATCAGTGAATCCAGGAGCTGGTTTTTTGAAAAGATCAACAAAATTGACAGATGGCCAGGAAGACTAATAAAGAAGAAAAGAGAGAAGAATCAAATAGATGCAATAAAAAATGACAAAGGGGATATTACAGTCAATCCCCTTTTTTTGATAGTAATTTTTTTTGATAGTAGTTGATGGTAGTTTGTATTACAGAAATACAAACTACCATCAGAGAATACTATAAACACTTCTACAAAAATAAACTAGAAAATCTAGAAGAAATGGATAAATTCCTGGACACATACACCCTCCCAAGTCTAAACCAGGAAGAAGTTGAATCCCTGAATAGACCAATAACAGGCTCTGAAATTGAGGCAGTAATTAATGGCCTACTGAGCAAAAAAACAAAAACAAAAACAAAAAAACCCAGGAGCAGACAGATTCACAGTCAAATTCTACCAGAGGTATAAAGAGGAGCTGATACCATTCCTTCTGAAACTATTCCCAACAATAGAAAAAGAGGGAATCCTCCCTAACTCATTTTATGAGGCCAGCATTATCCTGATACCAAAGCCTGACAGAGACACAACAAAAAAAGAGAATTTTAGAGCAACATCCCTGATGAACACGGATGCAAAAATCCTCAATAAAATACTGGCAAACCGAATCCAGCAGCATATCAAAAAGCTTATCCACCATGATCAAGTGGGCTTCATCCCTGGGATGCAAGGCTGGTTCAACATATGCAAATCAATAAATGTAATCCATCACCTAAACAGAACCAAAGACAAAAACCACATGATTATCTCAATAGATGCAGAAAAGGCCTTCAATAAAATTCAACACCCCTTTATGCTAAAAACTCTCAATAAGCTAGGTATTGATGGAACGTATCTCAAAATAATAAGAGCTATTTATGACAAACCCACAGCCAATATCATACTGAATGGGCAAAAACTGGAAGCATTCCCTCTGAAAACTGGCACAAGACAGGAATGCCCTCTCTCACCACTCCTATTCAACATTGTGGTGGAAGTTCTGGCTAGGGCAATCAGGCAGGAGAAAGAAATAAAAGGTATTCAATGAGGAAAAGAAGAAGACAAATTGTCCCTGTCTGCAGATGACATGATTGTATATTTAGAAAACCCCATTGTCTCAGTCCAAAATCTCCTTAAGCTGATAAGCAACTTCATCAAAGTCTCAGGATACAAAATCAATGTGCAAAAATCACAAGCATTCCTATACACCAGTAACAGACAGAGAGCAAAATCATGAATGAACTCCCATTCACAATTGCTTCAAAGAGAATCAAATACCTAGGAATCCAACTTACAAGGGATGTGAAGGACCTCTTCAAGGAGAACTACAAACCACTGCTCAACGAAATAAAAGAGGACACAAACAAATGGAAGAATATTCCATGCTCATGGATAGGAAGAATCAATATCGTGAAAATGGCCATACTGCCCAAGGTAATTTATAGATTCAATGCCATCCCCATCAAGCTACCAATGAGTTTCTTCACAGAATTGGAAAAAAGTGCTTTAAAGTTCATATGGAGCCAAAAAAGAGCCCGCATTGGTAAGACAATCCTAAGTCAAAAGAACAAAGTTGGAGGCATCACTCTGCCTGACTTCAAACTATACTACAAGGCTACAGTAACCAAAACAGCATGGTACTGGTACCAAAACAGAGATATAGACCAATGGAACAGAACAGAGCCCTCAGAAATAATACTACACATCTACAACCATCTGATTGTTGACAAACCTGACAAAAACAAGGAATGGCTAAAAGATTCCCTATTTAATAAATGGTGCTGGGAAAACTGGGAGCCATATGTAGAAAGCTGAAACTGGATCCCTTCCTTACACCTTATACAAAAATTAATTCAAAATGGATTAAAGACTTAAATGTTAGACCTAAAACCATAAAAACCCTAGAAGAAAACTTAGGCAATATCATTTGGGACATAGGCATGGGCAAGGACTTCATGTCTAAAACAACAAAAGCAATGGCAACAAAAGCCAAAATTAACAAATGGGTTCTAATTAAACTAAAGAGCTTCTGCACAGCAAAAGAAGCTACCATCAGAGTGAACAGGCAACCTACAGAATGGGAGAAAATTTTTGCAATCTACCCATCTGACAAAGGGCTAATATCCAGAATCTACAAAGAACTTAAATTTACAAGAAAAAATCAAACAACCCCAAAAAGTCAGTGAAGAATAGGAACAGACACTTCTCAAAAGAAGACATTTATGCAGCCAACAGACACATGAAAAAATGCTCATCATCACTCGCCATCAGAGAAATGCAAATGAAAACCACAATGAGATACCATCTCACAGCAGTTGGAATGGCTATCATGAAAAAGTCAGGAAACAACAGGTGTTGGAGAGGATGTGGAGAAATAGGAACACTTTTACATTGTTGGTGGGACTGTAAACTAGTTCAATCATTGTGGAAAACAGTGTGGTGATTCCTCAAGGATCTAGAACTAGAAATAGCATTTGACCCAGCCATCTCATTACTGGGTATATGCCAAAAGGATTATAAATCATGCTGCTATAAAGACACATGCACACATATGTTTATTGCGGCACTATTCACAATAGCAATGACTTGGAACCAACCCAAATGTCCATCAATGACAGACTGGATTAAGAAAATGTGGCACTAAATGCCCACAAGAGAAATCAGGTAAGATCTAAAACTGACACCCTAACATCACAATTAGGGTGGAATATTATGCAGCCATAAAAAAGGATGAGGGCATGTCCTTTGTAGGGACATGGATGAAGCTGGAAACCACCATTCTGAGCAAACTATCACAAGGACAGAAAACCAAACACTGCATGTTCTCACTCATAGGTCGGAATTGAACAATGAGAACACTTGGACACAGGATGGGGAACATCACACACTGGGGCCTGTTGTGGGGTGGGGGTAGGAGGGGAGCAATAGCATTAGGAGATATTCCTAACGTAAATGACGAGTTAATGGGTGCAGCACACCAACATGGCACATGTACATATATGTAACAAATCTGTATTTTGTGCACGTGTACCCTGGAACTTAAAGTATATTAAAGAGAGAGAGAGAGGGAGAGAGAGAGAATGTGACCCATCACCTTCGTGTCTTAGCTATAAAGTGGGAATAATATTTCTTCTGCCACACTCTATCTTTGTAAAAGGAAGTACATGAGATGATTCACATAGAATTCCTTTAAACAAAAAATCCTATTCAAATAAAAAGATTTTTAAAATCATTTTCATAATTGTCTTAATTGATTCTTCAAATAAATCACTTTTAGATAAACAACATTAGCCAGACATAAGACTCTTCTTACTATATCTTCTAAGTGAACAATTTGTGCAGATGTATATGATTTGTGAAGGCAAGAGGAAAAAGTATTAATCTGTATATGTAGCATCATCTTTAATATTCAAAAATACATGCAAAGACAGAAATCTAGGAAAAATGAAGTAAAATATTACCAATATTTGTCTTTGGGTAATAAAATCATGGGTGACTTTTAAGTATAGATTTTGTATTTTCTAGTTTTATATGATGATCATGCATTACTTTTTAAATCAGAAAATGCTCCAGCGGTAGTCAATATCAAGATGTTGTTTGGAACATGTATATTTGCTAAGATTTCACCAAATTTTAAATGACTAATTTTAAATAGTCCTATGCAGTTCATTAGGGGCAGTTCTTATGTGAGTGAGTCCACCAGGGTAGATGGGACCATCCAAAGCCATTTCTGCACTGACATTTTGATATTAAAGATTCCTTGTTCACTTAAAGATGTTAAGATTTGGGCTTCAGTTATTCATGCAAGTCTTTAACTCTTACTATCTTTTCGCAAGGAAATATTGTTGCCACCTGCTGGCAGTCACGTATTAGTGGAATGGTTTTCTATTCCCGTGAAGTAAAATCCAACTTTCATGAAAATACAGAAACTGCACCAATCATCATAATAATGGCTAAGTTTGTTGGGTTCGTTGATTTTTTTTCTAGTTAGGCCATGTATTATATCATTTTATTTCTCACAATATCCGTAAGTATGAGCTCATTTTATGCAGGAGCACAATCAAGGCAGAGAAGTCACACTATTTCCCCAAGGCCCCACAGTTAGTGAACAACAGAGTTGAGATACAAATCCAGATAATGGCAACTTCTCTGCTGTGGCAGCTTGTGAAAAACAACTGTAGTAAGCCTGGAGTGTGAAAGCCCTATTGATCAAAGTATTTATTGAGGATGCATAGGGAAAAAAACAATGATTGCAATGAAATGCAACTCAGACGACCTGAGATTTAGTCACCCCTCCATACTGTATTGGCTCCATTGAGACCCTAAATTGATCATCCCAAAGGGAGCCTTTCCCTTCTCAGTCCCTCACAGGGCTTTTGTGAAGATCAAATGAGACAATGAGTCTGAAAGCCCTTTGTAATTTGTTTCCTGGTTTCCAAAGATTATCTCTGAATTAAATACGATCATTAGAAATGTAAAAACCTGAACTTTATTATCTTTTTTCCTCCCTGTAGATATGTCATCTTTATGTTATGACTTAAGTCTTGCCTTTGGTTTGGCAGAATATAAATACACAAAAGCCCACTTAAATGTACTTTTTGCATCTTTAATAGTACAATATAAGGCTAGGCACGGTGGTTCATGTCTGTAATTCCAGCACTTTGGGTGGCTGAGGCGAGTGGATCACCTGAGGTCAGGAGTTCAAGACCAGCCTGGGCAACATGGTGAAATCCCATCTCTATTAAAATACAAAAAGTAGCCAGGTGTGGTGGTGGGCACCTGTAGTCCCAGCTATTTGGGAGGCTGAGGCATGAGAATTGCTTGCGCCTGGGAAGTGGAGACTGCAGTTAGCCAAGCTTGTACCAATGCACTCCAGCCTGGGCAAGGTGATAGAGCAAGACTCTGTCTCAAAAAAAAAAAAAAAAAAAAAAAAGTTAAATTAAAAAAAATTATAAAGATATTTTTTTCACTGCATTGCCCACTGTCCATTATTGAGAGTCTAATTTGATATACTACTCAAATTCCAGGAAAACACTATTTCCACAGGAGAATATACTCTGTCTCTGCAAGTAGGAAATAAAAACATAAGGCTCTCTTTGTCTTTGGCTGCCAGGAAATTAAATTTCGTGTCCAATGGAGCCCATCTCTGCAGTCGGGAGCATCCACTTCCCTGGCTCTCAGTGATCCTTTCCTTCATAGGCTCTACTCACCCTTCTTTGCAAGTGTAAGTGACGGTGTTCATGAAAGTGAAGTTACTCCCCGTAATGACAGCATCTTTGATGGCAGGCGGCTCTCCACAGAAGATGAGGTGACAGGCAGGTGGCGCTCTGTCCCAGATGCCAGAAGCCATGCATTCAATAATGGAAGGGCCCTGTAAGCTACAGGAAAGAATGATGTTACTCTTTCATTGGCTATGGATTTGCTGCTATAGAGATAAAACAGGAAGAACTCAGAGTAAGGGACATTTGAGGAATTTGAGTTCACAAAAATAGCATTTCTTCATATTAGATTGCTTTATATGAAAGCAAGAGAAATCTAAACAAGTTATATACCATTTGAAACAATGAATGGGTGAAAACAATGTAACAACAATAATCACTTGGTGCATAGTAAAATATTGAATCTGCTTATGGGCAGTTGTGTAAGGCACTCCAGACCTGTGAAGAGCAGACTACTTAGATGAGAAGGGGTTCATTAGACTGGTTAGAATCCAGCAGGAAGAAAGCCACTCACCTAAGTAGCCAGGAAATCAGGGCAACTAAGGTCAAAGGGAACTGTCCAGGCCATGAGCCTGGGCATTTGAACCATGCTGCCCCTGACTCTGACCTCTGGTCTTCCTTTGACTGAAACCTCACATCCCTATGCCATGGCTTATCTGCCTTTCTTTTCAACCTGATTCTGATAGCACGCTTTAATTCACTCCACTTTCTGTTCAGTCGACCTGTTCCACTTCAGATCCTGTTGATCATGTTTCTGATCACAGCCTTTCCCCATTGTCCCTTCTGTTTAAACACACACACACACACACACACACACACACACACACACACACAAACCTCCTACAGTATTAAGAACCTAGCCCCTTATCTTGACATGCTTTTTCGTAACATTCCATGCAATGTTGAGTATAAGCTTGGCAAGCTGTTTATAAAGAAATCCATCACAAAAGCATTTATTTGGTATTTTGTTTATGTTTCACAAAAAATTTTTGCTTTCATGTTTTGAAGTCTGAATGCTTATAGCAATTGAACTAGGACTCCCAGAGTCATAGTTAGATTGAATATTTCCTTGGGCATTTACCATTAGCTAGGTAGGCCTCAGGAAGCATACAGATTTGAGAACATCCTCATATTTATAGATTTGTTTTTAGAGTCAGCCAGTCACATATAAATGAAACCTATTGAGTAAAGAATACAGGCACGGTGGCTCACACCTGTAAGCACTTTGGGAGGCTGAGGCAGGTGGACTGCTTGAGCTCAAGAGTTCAAGACTAGTCTGGGCAACATGGTGAAACCCCCATCTCTACAAAATACAAAAATTAGCTGAGCATAGTGATGCACACCTGTAGTCTGTGCACTCGGGAGGCTGAAGTGGGAGGATCGCTTGAGCCTGGGAGTTGGAGATTGCAGTGAGCTGAGATTGTGCCCCTGCACTCTAGCCTGAGTGACACAGTGAGACCATGTATCAAAAAAATTAAAATAGGGAGCGAGTAATACAGTATTGTAGAAAGCTTGGTTGGTGTCTACAAACATTACCTATATCCTGTATCGCATGAATATGATGCAGTAGAAAGGTAGGTGAGCCCACTCAAAACATATTTTCCATTATTTATGTTTTCTGGACTAGAACACTTCACTGGTTCACACACAGGAGAGGAATGACTCCAAGAACCGTTAGCAAGACAGGATGATTCCTTATCACCAGCCAGAGTATATCCTTTATTACACCTAAAGAAGATAGAGGAAAATTACAGGATATAATTTGCTTTATTTTGCATACTTTTATCTGTGCCAGAAACCTCTAAAAAATATTAAGAATTTATACATATTGGAAAAGTTGATTTTTTTCCTACTGAAATAATGCTTTTAAATTAATTTTTTTTCAAGATTGAATACTGTATATCTTCCCCACAGGGAAGTAGGATAGATTTAAGAATTTGGCTTGCCTTCAGTTTGTATCATGGGTTAGTAACTACAAACAGGGAATCCTTGCCTTGAGAGTGGTGTGGTCTAGTCTGTTTCTGAGACATCAAGAGTATTCATTAGCTAGGAGCATCCACTCTCAGCGTGCCTCAGGGGGGCGCTGGAGGTAATGATAGGTTACTGGTCAGGTTATTTAAGGATTCTAGCTATAACTACCATTAAATTATTGGATTAAGATTTGTTCACATTACATATCATTCAATTAATTACATATTAATTCAAAAATGTCCTCTGGAATTATTTTCCCACTCCCTTTCTTTCAGTGTTATATCACTACCAGCATGCCATCAACATCTTCCATAATACAGTTTTAATATTGGACACTTACCTATATGTCACTTTGCTGCCAAAGGTAAATGCTAACTCCTCAATGCAACCATTTTCCGGAATAGCCGGTTTACCACAGGAAACAGCTTAATGAAGGAAAAACAAACATGTGACTTTTTTGAGACTGTTTGTGCAAAAATCTCTGAAATCTCAAGGGGCAGTTCAAGATCTTTTTTTGTTTGTTTTCTTTTTTTTTTGGAATGTGTGTGGGGTCATGTTTAAACATGAGCCTAATACTTCAGTTCAAATACAAAGAACATTGATATAACACTTTATATGTCTACACCTTACCTTTCTATGATTGCCAAACATAATAAACATGGTAACATTACTAAACATACCTTTACAATATGGTATTAGATGATTCCATTCTCCAGACTCCAAACATGTGATTTTGGTTACTCCCATCAACTGGTATCCTTCCTGACATGAAAATGTGACTTCGGCACCTACTGTATAAATGTCACCTGAGGAGTAGCCATTTTCTGGATTTCCTGGAGCCTTACATTTTATAGGTTCTAGAAACAAACAGTTTTGGTGGAACAATAAGTGGCTTTCACAGAACCATGCAAAGTCTCACAGTAAAAGAATTCCACTATAGTTAAGAGACCTGTTAAAATCACAAGAGAAAACCTCATGAAGGGAAATGCATGAGGGCCCAGAGACACATTGGACATTAGACCAGAACATACATTTAATAAGCATTGAAGCAACAATAATTTGAAACAGCAATGCCTAACAACAATATACATAATTTTTCTGGCCCCAAAAGGTAGGCTCTCATTGGGAAAGTAGCGGTGGTGCTAGGGCGTGGCTTAGAAGGGCATTAGCCTCTTTCATCTGTTCCCTCTTCATACCGTTTTTCAGAGCAATTGACTTGGTGTCAGGTTGATGGAAAGGCTGAATAAAGCAGAATTAGGAATGTTTCCAGCCTCCCTTCCCAAATAGTGTGGGCTCTGGGCTCTCCCCATCTACAGATTCAGGGTCAGTCACCACTGCTATAATAGGAAGGAGAAAAGGCTAAAGCAAGGTTTGGGCCAGTGTTGAGCAAGAAAAGTGAATATAATACTTGATTTCTCAAAAAGGGAAGATATATTGCATCAATCTTTTCAAAGGCCATTTGGGCTACATAAGTCAAGGAGTTTAAATAAATTCTTAAAGTAAATGCAATTATGAGCTGATTTTGAGGAAAACAGCCAGAGGTAAGCACAAAGATGTATGTCCAAAGATGCTTATTAAACTGTTTTCCATAGTGAATATCACCTAATATTAACATACAGAGAAAAGTTACTTATGGAAAATCCATAAAGCGAATTATAAAACGGGAATTAAAATCCTGCTCTCAAACTATTTTGTGACATCAAAAAATTTGCCAGATATAACATTACATGAAATAACTAAAATAAAGAACTTTTTATATGGTGTGTTTATATAGATATCTTATTGTTTTCTGGGAGTTACTCCTCACAGCAAATGAAGAAATAGAACAATGGGTTGAGAGATGATCTAGTATTATCAACGCTATTTCAAAATATCGTAATGCAAGATGTCTTGGGGAGGCAAGATATCTATTTTTTTTCAATGATACAATTTTGTGTGACCGAGGCAGAGGAAAGATATTGATAGTAAAGACATGATAAAGCATCTTCCTTGCTCTGATTGAGGCAGAGAGGTCACTGATTATATTTCTATATCAACTCTATTATTCTTGTACTATGTAGACATTTCAACATTCTAGCAGCATAGTCGGCTATCAGTTTTGTTTCTCAGAAATTGGGAATTTGGGGGAGGCACAATGCTACTTTAAAGCACTTTTAGTTGTTACTGATGTGTCTTTTATAAGATCTTTATCTTGTCTGCCTACCTGTATGCCCTTAGAAGTTGAAACTATTATCTTACTTAGAAATAACATACACTTAAAACATGTGCTTGAATAAAAGACTGGAATGAGGAACTTCTAGTTCTACATATATTAGTTACCTGCACAGTTTTTCCCATCTCCTGTGTACGGTGGAATACATGAACATATGTAGGATCCATCTATATTCAGGCAAGAAGCATGCCCACTACAATCTGATCCAACTGCACACTCATCGACATCTAAAATGAAGACAGCTTATAAATTTTAAAGCTGATTCCTTTTCCTTATGTATTGAACATCTGTTTTTGCTTTTAAATCATTACATATCACGTAATGCACAACACTTCATATATTTGTATAGAATTTAAATATAACAGTCATAATCACATTGCAGATATACAATAAAAGCTATTATTTCCCTAGTTTATAGGTGGGCAAGTATAAGACAGGGATATATAAATATAGTTTTAATATGGAGCCTGATAAAAATTTAAAACATTTCTGGCACCTCTACATACAGCTGCTTTGTCACCATGGCTTGGCCACAGCTTACTGGGATGAGATAAAATTAACAAAGCAATGCCTCAAGAACCTCAGGAATTTGGGATGATTGTCATCTACAGAGCTAGAATAATCTCGTATAGTAGTTGCCAACATTTATCTCACCAAGGCAGGATGGTGAAACGCCGTTCCAGCTCCCATTATCTGTACAGAACATCCTTGAATCACCCAATAGATAGTAGCCATTGTTGCACTGGTAGGTTACTGTGCTGCCAGCATAAAAGTCATCAGCTGAATGGAAGCCATTCTCCAAAGGAGGTGGCACCCCACAGCTAATGCCTGTAAGGTGACCAGGAAGAAGACAACGCCATTAAGAGCAAAATACTCAAAGAACACTTTATATTAAACTAGCAGTTCTGTTAAGCATGACATTTTTACAGTATGCAAACATCAGACTGAGTGTGTCCTAGGGATAGCAGCAGCCTGAACCCTCAGCATCTAGCACACTGCCTGGCTCATAGTAGGCATGCAATTCATTTATTCAAAAAACATTTACCCACTAGACGCTGATAAAGTTTGGATATTTGTCCCTGCCCAAATCTCATGTTGAAATGTGATCCCCAATGTTGGAATCAGGGTCTTGTGGGAGGTGTTTGGGTCACAGGGGCAGATCCCTCATGGCTTGGTGCTGTCCTTGCAATAGTGAGTGAGTTCTCACGAGATCTGGTTAAGTGTGTGGCAACTCTTCCTCCACTGTCTCTCTTGCTCCTGCTCCTGTCATGTGATGTGCCTACTCTTGATGCCTTCTGCCATGAGGACAAGCTCCGTGAGGCCTCCCCAGAAGCTGAGCAGATGCCAGTACCATGCTTCCTGTACAGCCAACAGGACTGTGAGCCAATTAAATCTCCTTTCTTTATATATTACCTAGTCTTGGGTGTTTCTTTATAGCAATGCAAAATGACCTAACACATAGACACTGTTCTAGGTGCTGTAGTTACAACAGTGAGCCAAACAAACAAAATCCCTGCCTTATGGAGCTTTTTATCTAGTGGGGTAGATAGGCAAAACAAACAAGCAAAGAAACAAAACAGGTGAATATATCAGGTGATAACAGGTGCATATCTAAAATAGCAGTCTAGCTTCCACCCAACCCTCATTTTTGTATTACTTTTTTTTAAGACAGGGTCTAGCTCTGTCACCTACACTGGAGAGCGGTGGTGCAATCTCGATTCACTGCAACCTCTGCCTCCTGGGCTTGGTGATCCTCCCATTTCAGCCTACTGAGTAGCTGGAATTATCAGCACACATCACAATGCCTGGCTAATTTTTGTATCTTTTGTGGAGATAGGGTTTCATCATGTGCCCAGGCTGGTCTTGAACTCCTGGGCTCAAGCGATCCACCCGCCTCGGCCTCCCAAAGTGCTGGGATTACAGGTGTGAGCCACCACGCCTGGCCACACTGTATTTTCCTGGCCTCTTTTGTCTTTCTTCACAGCTCTTACTTCTAGCCCTTACCTTTATTATTTACTATAAATACATATTATATTTACTTATTTATTTTCCTGTTAGAATCCTAAACTATTAGAATCTAAACTTCATAAGAATAGGGGCTTTTTCCCCCCAACTGCTGCATCTCGAGGACCTAGATCAGTGCCTAGCACATAATAGGTACTTTAAAAGTTGCTGAATAAATGAATGAATGAATGCACTCGACTGAAGACGTCTCTCCCTGTTTTCCCCTCCAGCAATGACCCATCTAACTCTGGGCCTCCACCTATAGGGTGTGTCTTTCCATCACTTTCAGTTCCTTGCATCACCTTGGATGCATCCACAAATGGTCCCTTTGGATCCTAATCACCCATCTCCTCCATGATGCCCAGCACAGTTCATTAAACAAAGAAAAGGTTCAACGAATATTTGGTATATTTGCTACTGTGAAGTATTCACCCTTTGTCTAGCATTCCTGAAAAGAGTTCTTATGTTTTCAATATTTTTCAAAAGTCACTGAAATGGCCTCAAGAAAGGCAGCTCACGTTCACAGTGAGGAAGTGGTTGTGTCCACTGTCCTTGATTCAGACAGTACTGCACAGGGTTCCCGACCAGCTGGAAGCCTGGATCACAGAACAGACTGATTTTGGAACCTGGCTTTAAATCTTCTGATGCAGTTCTCAGATGAGGCACTGACCCTCCTAAGCGTGGGCAATCTGAGGGCAAAGAACACAGGTGCAGAGCTTGTCAGCAACATAGTGGCAGCATCACCAAGTCAATAATTTCAAGCTGTATTCCGTATCAGCATTTGAGAGCCACCTTACTGATGTGAAAACAAGTTAACATATAACCAGATCACTGGCAAGCAAAATTACTTTAAAAAAACATTTGAATCAACAACTCTCCCTCTTTTAAAATATTTTAGGAATGTTAATGAAATGTTCTTGTAAGTTATCAAAAGCCATAAATTCTAGGACAGTCTAAGAAACTCATTTAAATACATTTAATTTCATGATAGAGTTTTGATAATTCAGTTTTAGTGTGTGGATTGCAACATCCATTGCTTTTCTCCCTGTGCTACCTGTTCCTAGATACCTTCTACAAATTATGGAACCAAAAGAGTACCCCATCTCAAACAGGTGCATAGTATGTTGGTACGCACTGAAAAAAATAACCTCATCTCTTCTCTAATCTTATTTTCCTGATTTTATTTTACTTTCATCCAAATTTCCTCCCTAATTATATCTTGTTATACAGAATATATTTTAGCATTAAAGAAAACAAATCCTTTGGATGAAAATAGGGTAAGTATGAATTACTGGTTACAAAAAGTAGATTGACAGGCACATACAATTTGACTGATAGAGAATTCTGAATTGTCTCCTTTTGCTAGACAGTCCCAGGGTGGTCAAGAGATAGTGGAGTCTAGGGAAGAAGGAAATTCTCACCAGAACAAAATATGCTCTTTGAATCGATCTTCACTTTCCCCATAATTCCCGACAAGAAATCGGGCCATGCTAACACGTTTCCTCTACTGAGTTCCTCTGGGCAGGAGGTAGCCAGTGACTTCACCTGAAAGTTTAATAACACTTTAGATAAGCCTTACTTGTTCCATTAAGATTGCGTTATTATATGTTATTTTAGTCCTATTGAAAACATTCACAGATTTTTTAGAGGTGGGGGTAGAGGGAAGCAGGTATGATTTCAGGGGCAGCAGGAAATCATCTTCCATTTCCCTCTCCCCCAGCTCTATCATTCCCTCTCCCAGCTACTTCTCCCACTAGACTCATAGTTGCCTGAAATTTTGAAATCCTACACCTAGAATTCCCTATGTAAAGCCATGTGGTTTGTTAAGGGGTTGTAGAGGCTCTCTCCTTCTTCATTCTATGTCTTTGACCTCTGACATAGAAGAGAGGAAGCTGAGGCTTAAAGAAGTCAAGCCTCTGTAGTAATAAGAGCGAACATTTATAATAAGAAGATCCTTTACTATGGATCAAATAATACCACAAATGCATATGTAGTATTTTGTTCAATCTTGTCAAAACTCTGCTATGTAGTTCTATTTATCCATCTTTTATAGATAAGAGAACTGAAACTTAGTGAGATGGAATAACATGTTCAAAATCATCACAGTGAGTTTGGTGTAAGACTGGGATTTGAACCCCAGTTGTTTGACTCTAGGCTGGTTTTAGCCACTAGGTCGTATGTTGCTCTCTATGGATGATCTTGTGCCAGCCTTAAAGTTCTGCATCTTTAGTCAGAGAGATTTGAAGCATTATTCTTTATGATTTCTCCTGCTCTCTTTGATGATATTCTTAAATTTTATTGGAAAACATTATTTTGCAAAATCTAAAATAATTCCAATAAAATTTAAGAACATCACCAAGAAACTAAAAACGGTGTTCACTGAAAATTACTGTAACTTCTGCCTAACTTCCTCTATAACCACAGCATCAAATGATACTGGTGATAAATTCTGATAACCAAGAGCTTACAATAAGTTATGTCATCATTAGGCTGTTCACATTTTTACTAGGTTTGTACCTTTGCATCTCATTACTGTCATACACTGAAAATGGAATTGACCTGCTGTGGAGACAGGACATAGTCCCAGAGGTTGAGCTGGCTTATGGAGCCCACAAAAGACTCAGCTGGGCTGAATCCCTCTCCTTTTTTGTCTTGCTCTTGCCCCAGAACTAATGCACCACCACCTAGAGAGAAAGAGAAAGAAAAGGAGGAAAACTGGCCTGATGGTCTGTTATTCCTAAATCTAAATTTAATGAAAGCATGACTGATACAAATAAATGAAAGAAAATTACTGAAAAGCAAAATTCTATAAATTTACTGCAGGTTTTATCAATAAGAACAAATTCAATGTTTTATATAGCAACTTAAAAATAGACAGGATTTAGAATGTTGATTTATAAACCTGTAACTACAAAAACTATATTCAATACATATATATGCATATAATATTTTATGTTGACAAATTAAGTATTATTTTGCTTACTTTCTTGTAGAAAATCACCCTCCATGGAAGTGACTGCTATTTTTCTTATTCCTTAAGCTACAAAGATATAGTTTCTATCACCAAATCCAGGGAACTTTCTAAAGTTGCCAGGGGTCTCCTAATTGCCAAATTCAATAGAAATTTCAGTATTCATCTCTGTGACTTCTCTGTATCATCTGTTTTGGCTAAGCATTTCATTCTATTCAACTTGCCTTTCTGGGTGCGCCAGATAGTCTGTGTCTGCACTGGCAGACCTACCCTCCACCCTTCTCCACTCAGCTTTGTGTCTCAAAGGTTGTCCCATGGGCTGCATCACCTGGCTTCCTTGTCTCCTGGCTTCTCTTTGTTTCTGGCCAAAAAGGAGCCAGCATGAGATAAGAAAATGAGATGAGAGAGAAGTTGAATCTCCTGTATCCTCTCCTGCCAGACAACCAGCTAGGAGTGGCTTTTCCTTCTATTTCTGAAGAGATTAGGGGATTCTCTCCAGCGCTACAGGTTCCTAAGTTCTGGCAACAATGCCTAACCCTTGTCACTTCAGGCCCATCCCCTTACACCCATCTGTTGTTGCTAGTCATATGTGTTTTACTGTCATATTTTGGTCTTCTTAACCACACTCACACCTTTGAAAACAGCCCTTCATTAAACTCACTTTAGTGACTACCTGTTTCCTGCCGGGAGCCAGACTTGAGTACACTATGCTTGATTTCTATCAGAGCATCCTCTCCTGGTTTTCTTTGAACCTTTCTGCTCATTCTCAGTCTCCCTTCTCTGCCTGCCTCTTAGAAGTGATCCCAAGATTCTACCCCGTGACTTTCTTCCTTCCACTACTCTTTTTTTTATTTCAGTATTTTTTGGGGAACAGGTGGTTTTGGGTTACACAGATCACTTCTTTACTGGTGATTTCTGAGATTTTGATGCACCCATCACCCGAGCTGTGTAAACTGTACCCAACGTGTAGTCTTTTATCCCTCACCCACTTCTTACCCTTCCCTCAAGTCCCCAAAGTCAACTACTGTTTCAATTTGATCTCACTTGGTTAATCTATGTCCATTGATCCCTCCTTCATGATTTCCCAATCTACATGTTTTTAAATTGTATTAATAATTTTAAAGTTAATACATGCACAGATTAAATTATAAAGAACTCTTCTTACCTAGAAGTAATTATTTAATAGTTTTTTGTATTTCTTTCCAGGTTTTTATTTTAATTTTGTTCTAGTATATGTATATGTATATGTATGGTGTGAGGTATTTAAAACACATAACTCGGTATCATACATATTCAGAATGTTTGAATATTGTTCAAGGTGTTGTGAGACCATCTTGAACATGTTCCCATTTCATGAGTTTTAGTAGCTATCCTATTTTTTTTTTTTTTTTTTTTTTTTTGAGACAGAGTCTTACTCCCTTACCCAGGCTAGAGTGCAGTGGTGCGATCTCAGCTCAACACAACCTCTACCTCCCAGATTCAGGTGATTCTCATAGCTCAGCCTCCCGGATAGCTGGGATTACAGGTATGCACCACCACATCTGGCTAATTTTTGTATTTTTAGCAGAGATGGGATTTCACCCACCCTCACCACCCATGTTGATCAGGCTGGTCTCCAACTCCTGGTCTCAAGTGATCCAGCCACCTCAGTCTCCCAAAGTACTGGGATTACAGATGTGAGCTACCACGCCTGGCCTAGCTATGCTGTTTTAACACGTGAATGGACAACAAAACATAATTTGCTTAATTAATTAAACAGCCCCTTATTACTGGATGTTGGCCTTGTTTCTAAGTTTAATATTAAAATAACACTGAGATAAACATGTTTATTTATACATACTTATATATATGTTCAAATTATTGATGATTTCCATAGATTTATTTCTAGTAAACTGATGGTTGCAGGCAAAGAATTTCTCTGATGCTTTTGATGCAAGTTTCTAAATTGCTTCCCAGAAAAATTGTATCAACTTACATACTTGCCGGTGCTCTATACACAGGTTTGCTATGCTGAATCCTAGCCAATTTTATGGTGTCACTAAAAACAACTTTGCCAATTTGATATAAAGCAGTATCAGACCTATATCTTTAGCTGTATGTATTTTTGTGACTAGAAATTCAACATAGACCTCAAACTCAATATGTCTAAAACCATATACATAATCTTTTCCCCCATCACCAACTCCTTTTCTTAGAATTCTTACCTTAGCCAACAGACTCTTCAATAAACTTGGTCAAACTGAAGCCAGTCATTCACTGCTATGCACTGAACTGTGTCCCCACCAAATTCATATGTTGAAGCCCTAACTCCCACCATGGTGGTATTTAGAGATGGAGCCTTTGGGAGGTGATTGGATTTAGATGAGTTCATGAGGGTAGGGCCCACATGATGGGACTAGGGCCTGTATAAGAAGAGACACCAGAAAGTTTGCTCTCTCTCTCCCTGCCATATGAGGATACAGTGAGAAGGTGGCTGTCTACAAGCCAGGAAGGGGGCTCTCACCAGGAACGAACCATACTGGTACTCTGATTTCAGACTTCTAGCCTGTAGGACTACAAGAACATTAATTTCAGTTATTTTTATTTTTTTATTTTTGAGGTAGAGTTTCACTCTTGTTGCCCAGGCTGGAGTGCAGTGGCGCGATCTCACCTCACTGCAACCTCTGCCTCCTGGGTTCAAGCAATTCTCTTGCCTCAGCCTCCCAAGTAGCTGGGGGCCCGCCACCATGCCCGGCTAATTTTTTATTTTTTAATTTTTAGTAGAGATGGGGTTTCACCATGTTGGCCAAGCTGGTCTCAAACTCCTGACCTCAGGTGATCCACTTGTCTTGGACTCCCAACGTGCTGGGATTATAGGTGTGAGCCACTGCACACGGCCAATTTCAGTTATTTAAGCTACTTTGTGTATGGTTTTTTTTTTTTTAATGGTAACCTGACCGGACTAAGACAGCCATGAAGGGTGTCAATTGGAACTCTGCAATATTTATGGATTCTCAGTCATCCTGGCCATCCTTATGCCTCTGGTCAGTAAACTATTTCCTTAGGTGGTTACTGTAAGAGTTTCTTGGTTTTATTTTGCTGTTCCTTCAATCTACCATTTACTTTTCCATCATTGTTGATATTTTAAAGATAAAAATGTTTTTTTAACCAGAAAAGAAATATACATTCATTATTAAAATATCATAAAGAAAATAAAAATCACCTGTAATCACACTACTTAGAGAAGAGATAGTTGAAAACAAGAACACACTAAATTAAACCAACACAAAAAAACCACTGCCCCACCTCACTTGATAATGCCATTTCCTTTTGAAATACCTTTAATGTCTTTTAATTCAACTGAAGGAGAAAGTGTGCATTTCTTGGGGGACATAAACAGGCTCATTACAGCCCAACACTATGTTATGTTTTAGCTTCTTTCTCTATCACGTCTTCCTTTTCTTCTCCTCTATATACACTGTGCTACTGCTTTGGGGATCAGTCAACCATTCCTCCTCACACAAAACCCATTCATGGCTCCGTGCCCTCTGCACGCAGAGCTCCTTCTGTCTGAGCTGCCTTTCCCTGTTCTTCTGACACATCCAAGACACAGGCTGGTAAATTCAGCAGATGTTTATGAAGCTACCAATAATGTGCTGTCTACAATACCAGGCACTGGACTTACACTGATAAAAAAGGATTTCTTCTTCTAAGAGATAATTCTAAGGGAAAATTCATACATAAATACTTTCCAATATAGTGTGGTTAATGCAGCAGTGGAGGCATGCAGAGTGAGAGAAGAACTGAAACAAAAAGCTCAATGAGAATGGGCTGGGCTCAGGGAAATCTTTCAGACATGGATCTTGAAGATTTAGAGTTAATCTCATGCAGAAGGAAGATATAGAGAATTTCTAGGCAAAGGAGTGGGTAGATTGCAAGAAAGAATTCTATAGCATGATGTGTATGGTAGATACTAAGGGTGTCCATCCACACCCCTGGAGGTTCCCTCTACCATTGTGAGTGCTACAGTTTCTAATGGTCCCACACCTACTCCATGTGTGGACATGTATCAATAGGCTAATCTAAGTGGAAAAGGCAGAAGGGGACATGAAGAGGGCACAGCCATAAATTAAAAGAGTTAGGCTCTAGGAATGCAATTTGAGAGTCTCGTTTTAACTCTTCTGGAATTCTCTGTTTCTTCATTTCTAAAATAGTAGCATAACTACTCTATTAAATTCACATGATCATTGTGACAAAAACATTGAATAAATTTTGTAAAAATATTTGGGTAATTAGGCATAGATGGTATTACAAGGAAGTTTTGGTTTTGGCACTGGCTTCCTGTTCAAGTATATTTTACAAAGAGGCAAAGGATGATAGACCACGTTTTAAATTTATCCAGAGTGATTTCATCAAAATCATCTTATTAGATATTGCTCTAGTATTATAAAATAATTACATGATTTTCAAAAGCAACCTCTATATTAATCTCCCAATACTCCCATCTTACAACAACCTCTCTAAAGTTTCTAGTTTGTCTCTGTTTCTCTTTCCTTCCCCTCCAAATTAATCTCCCCAATCCATTTCTTTATAAATCACCCTTGCTCCCTAAATTCATTAAATGTCCTAAGCCTCCTTCTTCTCTGCCTTCTCCTCATAGCAAAATGCATGTGTCCTTGACTCTACAGCTCTGTCCTTTGGGTCTTCCATTTCTGGAACCTCAACACTCAGATGGTGCCTTACTGGCTGGATTGGTGCTTGGCAAATGCTCAGTGTGTGGATACACATCCAAGGATCTGTCTGTATGTTTCATTCATCTCTTCAGTTATTCTGGGTTTAAGGAGGAGTGGGCTTTCTCTCTTATTTTTCATTTGTCCCAAGTTTCTCTCCAAGGAGAAGCATAATAAATGCTTCTTAGATATTAACTCAGATATTAACTTTCAGTGCTGTCCCTGCACTTGGGAGTCCTTTTGTCCTCTGATTAGAGACCGCTTTGTTGTTTAGGAATTTTTGTATACACCCTATTACTTCTTTCTGCTCATGCCCAGAACCACTTAAGCTGCCCTTCCTGCCATCTCACCCAGCCATCTTAAAATCCATCACTGACTCCCTATTGATTTTAGGGTGAAAACCTCAATCCTTAACCCACACTACATGGCTTTATGTGATTTGGCTATGTCTGCCCTCTCTACCTGATTGCCTTGCCTTCCCTCTTTCAGCCTGCATTTCAGATACATCAATCTTTTTCTAGCTCTTTCAGCAAGGCCCAGTCCCCTTTGCTAATTAGTGCTTGACCATCCTTGAGAGTTAGGGATATCTCCACAAGCCTCCATGGACTCCCCATTCTACATCAGCTCCCTGGTTACAGGCTTTCATAGAATGATGTTCCTTTCCTCCATAGTGCTTGCCTCAGTGTGAAATTACACATCATTTAGTGTGATTATGTGATGAACACCTCACTCCCTGGCCACAATAAAAGCTTCTGGAGAGCAGGGACCACATAACTTTTGCTCATCATTGGGTTTCCGGTGCCTTGCATAGGTGCCTGGCCCTCCTAGTGAGTGCTTAGGACGTATTCTTTAAATTCACAAGTAGATCAATTTTGGTTTGATCCACATGGATCTTCATAGTATTAAAAGTGAAACAATGTATGGACAATTATTTTTTTTCTTTTTTTTGAGACAGAGTCTCTCTCTGTCGCCCAGGCTGGAGTGCAGTGGTGTGATCTTGGCTCACTGCAACCTTTACCTCCTGGGTTTTCAAGCAATTCTCCCGCCTCAGCCTCCCAAGTAGCTGGAATTACAGGCACCTGTCACCACACCTGAATAATTTTTTTTGCGTGTTTTTAGCAGAGATAGGGTTTCACCATATTGGCCAGGGTGGTCTCAAACTCCTGACCTCATGATCCATCCGCTTCAGCCTCCCAAAGTGCTGGGATTACAGGCCTGAGCCACTGCACCCGGCCAATAATTTCTAATAAATAAAATAAGTATTGTATTTGAGGCTTTGCAAAGGCATCTCATCACATTTTTATGAAGTTTAGTATTTTTGTGCTATATTTATTAGTATACTTATCCTAGTTTCATACAACTTACTTCTAGAATATATTAGTCAGTTTCTAATACTTTAATTCATTTTTGTCTATTTAATTTTCTGTTACCTAGGCACCATTTTGTGTACCTGAAACAAATGAGCAAAGTAAAAAGTAATGTCATATGCATATATTTCTATAGATGGAACAAGCTTATTGCCATGTACAATGCTGAGAACCTGGGTCACCTAATGAAATTTAGTTTGCAATTCTTCAAATTAAAACTCCTGGGATATTTATTAAAAAGTATTTTTTAGAAGACAGGTCAAGATCTATTTGAAAAGGGCCATAAAAGATGGATAGCCATGGTCTTGCTTATATGCTGATTACAAAACAAAACAAAACAAAAAACAAAACAATCCTTAAACAAAAAATACCAGTAATTAATCTCCTTGGAAGACAGTTTAGCAACCAGCTGTTAGTTCAGCATGCTTCTTGGTAGTCTTAATGTAGATCTTCAAAGGCATTTCTCACACAGAGAGGCAAACAGCTTACCTAGGAAAAAAGCTTCTAATAACCCACAGTTAGGATAATCAGGGAGTAGGAAATGAGAGAGAGAGAGCCGTTAATCTTTGTTTGAAACCAAGGACAAAAATGCTAGCAAACCTGATGTCCATTTAAGGAGCATCACCTCTACAGTTCAACAGAATTATACTCATTTTGTTAAAACATACCAGGTATGGGCAAACCAACAGAGAGGCCAGCACCACCGTCAGATAATTTCCCATCGATGTAGACTTTCCAGACGCCATTGGCACTTGTCCAAGTGATTGCAATATGATGCCATCTGCCATCATTCACTGAGGGACAATTTGTTATCTTTTCCTTGCCATTCACATAAAGAACCCAGCTGTGGAGAGAAAGATTCCAGGGAATGTAGTCATTAGCCATATGTTGCAAACCTTACTGTGGGGCATGTTACTATTTTTCCTCTTTTCCTTTTCTTTGTGGGTAAAGTACTTTGTGTAAACCCATTACTCTTTTTTTTTCTCCACTTGGTCACATTTTGTAAAAGCAGATTTGATTTACTAATTATACTTGATTGCAGCTCACTGAAAATTGGTTTGTGTTCTTAAACACTGAGGGGTAGGAACAAGTCTTAGGATGAGCCAGGAGAAGTTGCTCCAATTTGAGACAGTTTACCAACTGGCTGTTTCGGAGAGAATGAATCAAGAATGGAAAGGGTGAGAATTGTGTAAAATGCCAGACTGACATCCTTCTTCCAGAATGTAAGTTTCTTAAGACCAAGAACAAATTTCAGATGTTTCGTAGATGCTTCATCAAACAAACAATAAGTCTGTTTGATGGTTGCTGCTATGGTATGAATATTTGTATGCTGTCTTGTGTGCTCTCAAAATTTATGTATTGAAATGTAATCACCAATGTGATTAGGAGATGGAGTCTTTGGGAAGTGATTAGGTCATGAAGGCTCTGACGAGACCACTTGCACCTTCACCATGTGAAGACATAGTAAGAAGGTGCCATCTGTGGACAGGAAAGTAGGGCCTCCCCAGAAACTAACTATGCTGGCACCTTGATCTTGAAGCCTCCAGAACTGTGAGAAATACACTTCTGTTCTTTACAAGCCACCAAGTCTATGCTATTTATTGTAGCAGCCTGAATGGACTAAGACAGTTGCTCATGCAGTCATATGTCAGACAAAGTATGCCGATCCAAAGAAAAGAATATTTGAAACAACAAGGATGGCCAGCCAGAAGATGTTTCCAACAACTGTGTCATTCAGGGAAATAACAAAGCTAATAAGCAGTTTAAAGTGAAAAATCTTCAAAATCAAATGGAGAAAAAGAAACGATTAGAGAAAGTTGATGATGAAGATAAAAATTCATTGACTACTTCTCCCAGCATCTTATCAGATCTTGTTTACAGATGTTTATGAAAAAATATTTTTTGCGATATTAATGGTTTCCTTTCTGCATTTTTCCAGTTTCTCTCCTTATTCAAGGAGGCAACAGGTTCTCTCTTTATATATATTTTGTTTCAAAGGAGGGTTTTTGCAAACTTCTTGGATTTTTGTTTTTTAACAGATCTAGTAAATTAAGAAGAATAGTATTTGAGGATGGGAGGTTTCTACTAGAATAGTGAGATTCCCCTGGATTGGGGATAGAAAAAAAAGCTCAGTGGGTTTTGAACACCAACAACGTGCTCATAAGTAGAATTTTGGCGGATCTGAGAGGAAAAGACCATGTGGTGCACCGCAGAATCTAACCACATTGAAGTTATGAACCTGAAGTTTTGCCAAGGATTTCATATGTTTAAAAAGCAGTGGTTTTAAAGGGACCATAAAGCCTGGGTCAGTGGACAGCTCAGTGATAAATAATGTGGACAGTTGACCAGTGATGGAAGTTCTGCTTAAGTCTGTGACTCTTTGGCAAGACTCTGCGTACAACTAAGGTTGGCTCTCCTGACAACCCAGGGGGATGGGGCCCTGAAGTTGGAATTAATGGATTCTAAAAAAATATGCACCCTGAGTTTGTATACTGATTTGTATGCAATACACTTGTCTCCCAAGGGTCAATGATGTCACTGAAATCCCTTAACTTTTAGAGGTCCTATTATATAAAAGAAAGAGCATCAGTATTTGAGTCAGAGTTTGAGACTTAGCCCTGCTACTTCCAAGGTGTGAGATTTGGGGCAAGTCATTTAGACTTTCTGAAACTTTATTCTACTGTCTGTAAAATGGGCACAGTTCCTCAGGTCATTGTGAATATTAGAAGAAGTAATACATATGAAAATACTTAGTAAACAGCAAAACACAATACATGTTTGAGGTATTATCACTAAAATCTTACCTTCTTACAGAACTTGTTCAGATGTTCCATTTGATTATTGATACCCTGCTGTTTTCTGGGAACAACTGACCCTCTACTTTCCCATTTCCCATCCTCAATGTCAGTTCTAATTTGGCTCCAAGATAAGGTCTTAAGCACAGCCTTCCCGACACTTCCGCTTACCCATTATAATCAGTCAGGAGCAAAGTATTGTCGCTGCCATTATCAACTGCATAGGAGATTGGTGTTCCATAGTTCATGTCATCAGAGGATTTCATCCAGAAGGTACAGGTTAGAGCATGGAGAGATGGGAGCACACCATCTAGCATGACGTATCCATAGATGCCAGAAACTTCAAAATCCAGGTTAAAGCCTGTAGACTGTTCTGTAATGAATAAGAAAAGTGTGCAGACGGTGGCACTTGGAAGACATTTCCAATTGTCAAAGGAAGCAGTGCTATTGTCAAAGAAGCTCATTTCAGTGAATATGATTATTTACCTAAGAAGCAGTTTCAAAATTAAATAAATATTATTTACAAAATACATAGTGCATTCTTTTAAATAAAATAACCAGTGAGTATACAAGATAGGAAAAGCATTCAATAGTGAAAGAAGCAGAGAAACAGGAAGTAGTTGGAAGGAGAGGTGGACCTGAAATGCTACTAAAGCCAGGAGATACTAAAGCATGTCTGTATGCTAATGAGAATGACTCAGTAGAGAGGAAGTAATTGATGTCACAGGAGAGAAGGAGGAGGATGTGCAAGGGTAACATGCTACCCTATTTAGAACTCTGGCTTTTCCCTATTTCATGAGCAATTCAGCTCTGCCCCAAACCTGCATAGCCCACTCAATAAAACAAGTCTTACAGCTAAAAGACTCCAGTCTCCTGAGAAAGTATTTAGATTTGATCTGCTGATTCTCAAACATGTTCATGGATTCTCACCTCTGAAGTCAAGTGGCTTATCAAAGTATCCTTTTTATTATAAATAAGTAGAACGTGAAGAACTCTACTAAATTCAATTTTCTCTATTTCCCCCCTAAATTTTTAAGCTTTAATTTTATCATCTGTGCCACTGAGGAGAATAGTAGCAGTACCTAGTTTGTTGGATGGCTGTGAAGATTAAATGAGTACAAAGTGTTTGGCATAGTTTTTGGCCTATGGGCAGTGCTTGGTGCAGGCAAAATTGGTATTGTTATTACAGTACTATTTTTAGTATTGTTATTAATAACACTGAGTTGATATATACCTGTTTCACACCTCTTGCCTGAAAATCCTGGTTGACATTTACAACTGTATGAATTTAATTCATCCACACAGGTGGCCTGATTTCTACATGGGTTAGACTGACATTCATTGATGTTCAATTCACAGTGTGAACCTGTGAAGCCGGCTGCACATAGGCATCTGAAAACAAAATGTTGTAACAATTAGAACAGTTGTAGGAAGTCTCCCATTTATGACAATGTTATCCGAAAAGACTTTGAAAATCAAAATGCTGGAACATATTTTCAACATCAAAATGCTTTAACTGTAGATTACTTTTTCCAGTTCACCTGATTAAACCTATATAAGATAAGATGTATTAGAAATGTTGTAGTAGCAAAAATAAAGTAGAAAGTAGTTCTGGTCCAGGTGAAATATAATTCACACATTGTGGTTTCTCTCCTCATAGGAGTTCTCAGAAAAATATGAAAAGTTCAGATGCTGTTCTAAAGGCTTTTATATGTTAAGCCAATTTTCATAACAATGAGGCAATACTAGTATTATTCCCATTTTACAGATGAGCTAAACTGTGGCTCAGAGAGGCTAAAGAATTTGCCCAAGTTCTATTGCTACCAAGTGGTGGAGTGGGATTTTGAATCAACCTATATCCTTTTTCTTAATCAGGATGCTATACAGTTTCTGTTCTATGCAACAAACCATTTTAAACTCATCAGAATGGAAAGTATATCTGGTAATGTCAAATGTTGACAGGAGTGTCATAAAATCGGAAGTCCCATATAGTGAGTAGGACTACAATTTGGCAATGTCCTGAGAAGTTGAGAGTTTGTGTTCCCAGAGCCCTATAAATCCATGTCTTGTTTTCTGCTCTAGGAGATAATTCCACAAGGTGCACAGGGACCCATATAACAAATGTTCATAGCAGCATCATTCTTTTTTATTTTATTTTATATTATTATTATACTTTAAGTTCTAGGGTACATGTGCGTAACGTGCAGGTTTGAACTATCACAAGAACAGAAAAACATAGCAGCATCATTCTAAATGTCTACGGAGAGGAGACTGAGAAAATGAATCATAGCGTAATTAAGTCCATCATGTAATGGAATACTAAGGAGCAACTGAAATGAACAAACCAGAGCCAAATGTAACCACCTTGATAATACTTGAAAATATGCTGAGTGGAAAAAAATATTGCAAAAAGAATATGTATGTTATGATGCCACTTATGTAATATGTAAGTTATATACTGTTTATAGAAGTCATATATGTAGCAAAATATAAAACCCGAATAAGAAAGATATATTCAGACTTCAGGACAGTGATTACTGCTGGGGGAAGAAGGTGAATATGTGTGTGTGTTGAAGGGAATCCAGCCCTACCTTTAGAACTTATGTCTTTAAAACAAAAGATGTGAATCAAATATGGCAAAATACTAAGGTTTGATAATCACAGTGATTAGTACATGACTTTTATTGTTATTTGTAATTTTCCGTGTGACTGAAATAGTTTGTAATTTAAAAGGACTGGTCCAATAAATGCGAGTTAATGTTATCATTACTAGCATGTTCGTATGAAGACCTCTTTGATACTGACCTAACAGTGACTAGCAGGAATAACTGGTGGTTGGCGGATTTAAGCAAAACTCTCAGTTGGAATTGGGAGATCTTTACTGGGTCTCTGCATTTGATGGTAAATCTATTTTGACTATAATTTCACTCACCTTTGTCCTCCTGTGTTTGGTGTCATTACAACACTATCATATCCTCATCTATGAAATAGATTCACTTTGTCAACAACCTACATTCCTTCTGAATTGGGAGCGTGTACCTTCACCTTTCTTCTAGTTAGGATTTAGACAACTTTGGTATTCATCAATCGTTTTAAACCCAGGAAAGAGTTTGGAACTCCTGTTGTTCATCTGGAAACTTCTCATTGCCTACAGTTAGGTATATGCCAGAAAATGTCAAACACCCATAGGAAAGCAGTGCTACATGATAAGACCTCATTTCCATATTGAAGGTGAGGATATTGTGGGAGGATGGTAATGGAAGGGGGCTGAACTAGAAGGAAGGGGATTGGGAAATGTTGCAATTGGGCTAGACCTCTTTTGTTCTTTTTTTGTTTTTACTTTTGTAAACTTATAAAACCAGCAGCACCTTAAGGACAATACAGTTTTCTAAAATTCTGCAAGCAAGAGAAATCTGTCTTGTGTACTACAGATGTGCTGTCTCTGTACTCCCCTGCAAAGAGTGGGGGATGGAACAGGATAGTCTTGATAATGACAACAGGAGAGGGTTTTCAAACTGTATTCTACTGACACTTAAGAGCTGCCTCAGGGAGATATAGTCTTTCTCCCCCTCAAACACTACTATTTTCAGCCACAAAAGCTTAGCTTTTATTATTTTACTTTTTTACATTCATGTTAGATTTCTTTTAACAAAAGGTTACTAAAAACGTTTCAAAATTGTGGACATAGAATATAGATGAGCACTATCACAATATGACTGCAGATTCCATTTTGATTTTATCTGGTATAAAAACTTCAGCTAAAGCACGGGTGGATCACCTGAGGTCCGGAGTTCGAGACCAGCCTGGCCAACATGGTGAAACCCCATTTCTGCTAAAAATACAAAAGTTAGCCAGGCCTGGTGGCGGGCACCTGTAATCCCAGCTACTTGGGAGGTTGAGGCAGGAGAATCGCTTGAACCCGGGAGAAGGAGGTTACAGTGAGCCGAGATCCCGCCATTGCACTCCAGCCTGGGCAACAAGAGCAAAACTTTGTCTCAAAAATATAAAAATAAATAAATAAAATATGGGCTTTGTCTAGTGCTACTGTGTTTGCTTCTGAGTAATTATATTTCCTTTCATCTTTTATGACTTCCCCAGTATAGAACGTTAGTTCCCAAACATGGCTGTGCATCAGAATCATCGGGAAACTTAAGCTATAACAGGTTGCCTATTTTAAAATGGCAGGCTCTACTCCGGGCTTAGTGAAGCAGAAATGGCGGTGGGAATATTCAACTGTAGCCTATCCTTGGGCCAGCATTTGAAAATGGCTGACTTGAGACTCAAAGCAATACTCCATAAAGGCTGCAGAAACACTGACTAGTTTAGAAAAATTAAAAAAAAGTGAAAAGAATCAGCCTTTACCTGAAGCTATTGGCACCGTCTTTACAGGTAGCTCCATTTTTGCATGGCCGACTGAGACACTCATCCACGTTCTTTCCACATCGGGTACCCAAAAATCCAGGTGGGCATTTGCACAAGAATCCCCCAACCTGGTCTTCACAGACTGCATTATTTAAGCATGGGTTTGACTGGCATTCATTGACTTCTGTTTCACAATGCAGGCCTGAGGATGGAGAAGGAAGAGAAACAGCTCAAATGATTAATTCCCTGGGAACACTGTAATTAAAGTGTTGACTCCCTGGAGGATGCTGCTTCTAGAGCTTGGAATGGAGGCTGTGGAGCCACTGGCCCATCAAACTGGTTTGAGATCCATTCTGTAATGGGCTCTGGCTTTTGCAAGTTATTTTTTTGTGGACTCTGAGGTTTTTTTTTCTTTTTTTTTCTTGAGACAGAGTCTCGCTCTGTCTCCCAGGCTGGAGTACGGTGGCGCGATCTCGGCTCACTGCAAACTTCACCTCCTGGGTTCAAGCACTTTTCCTGCCTCAGTCTCCTGAGTAACTGGGACTACAGGCACCCATCACCACACCTGGCTAATTTTTGTATTCTTTTAGTAGAGACAGGGTTTCACCATTTTGGCCAAGATGGTCTTGAAATCCTGAGCTCAAGTAATCCACCTGCCTCGGCCTCCCAAAATGCTGGGATTACAGGCGTGAACCACCATGCCCAGCCGATAATCTGTTTTTTAAATCTTATTTTTTTTTGAAATTAAGTTTGGTAATAGACATCTAATTGAGATAATGTTAAGAAATAAAGCTAGTAGGCCGGGCGCGGTGGCTCAAGCCTGTAATCCCAGCACTTTGGGAGGCCGAGACGGGCGGATCACGAAGTCAGGAGATCGAGACCATCCTGGCTAACCCGGTGAAACCCCGTATCTACTAAAAAAATACAAAAAACCAGCCGGGCGAGGTGGCGGGCGCCCGTAATCCCAGCTACTCGGAAGGCTGAGGCAGGAGAATGGCTTCAACCCGGGAGGCGGAGCTTGCAGTGAGCTGAGATCAGGCCACTGCACTCTAGCCCGGGAGATAGAGCGAGACTCCGTCTCAAAAAAAAAAAAAAAAAAAAAAAAGAAATAAAGCTAGTAAATTCCATTCAAAACTTGCCTGTTTCTTTGATCTTGCCATTTTCCTTTACTGGCCACTTTCTTTCTTGGATTTACCCTTTAGCAATTAAGCATACACTTTTAAACCATATTATTGTGCATCTGTCTGCAATATGATATTACATGATATGTCTCCAGTTCCTTCTTGAAAGTTTGCCTTAACACACACACACCCCACATACACAAATTATTTTTTGCTGAACCACTTGAGAGTAAATTGCAGACCTGCATGCCCTTTCACCCCAAACATCTCAGCATATATTTCCTCAAAAAATGAAAACTTTCTCTTACATAATCACCATGCAGTCATAAAATCCAAAAATTCACATTAATATATATCATGTTAAGCAATGTACTAATTTGTGGTGGTTTACAAGATTTTAAGACAACTTGGGAAGACTGGAAACATCTTACCTACATATCCTTTCACACATGTGCAACGATAGCTAGCCACACCATCAACACAGATTCCTTTATTTAAACAAGGACTGGAGCTACACTCATTTATATTTTCTTCACACCGCAGACCTGCAAAGAATTATTCATCTTTGAACTACAGAAAACTTGAAAGGACTTTAAGACCAATAGTTTCCAAGCAAGTTGTTCAGGCATTGGAATAGGGAAATTGGAAGTCATGCCTAACATGTTTGTGACAAATTTAACTCTTTGCCAAACATGTTGAAATAAAATGTTTCTTCTATTCTGTGAACTGCAAATTTTTTCTAGCAAGAATCCTAACATACTCAGCATGCAATGGAAAATGATAACTATGAATATCTGGCCATATTCTTTTAGTTAAAAAGATGTGTGATTTTGTTTTAAAATTATCCTCCTTATTTGTTTGCAAGTTGTTCTCTTTTTGAGTTTATTCCTTTTAGAGTTAAGTGGTAACAGTTACAGCGTTACAGTTACAAAGTTGGCAAAAATTATGGGAGAAGTCTATTGAATGAATAAAATAACTCATTTTCTTCTGCAAATTAGGGAAACACAGCCAAATTTCTGTGCAGCTGTCCCATGTTTCGTGTGAACGTAATTTGAGAACAACTGATGTAATTCATATCCTTTATTTTATACATCTAGAATTAGATCCAAAGAGGTCTGTGACATCGCCAAGGATAGGCACAGAAATGAGCCTAGAACCATAAATCTTCACATTCAAGAACATACGTACAAAGACTCCTTGGGTTGAAGAGTTCAGGATGCTTAACTTTATACCTCATGGAATTATGTAACACATATCTAATAATTTATGTACCTTGACATTAAAAGATGCTAAAAGGAAATTTCACAATGAAAGTTGTTTTTATGAGAATAGTAAATCTAACATAAAATCTACACTTTCATATGGACCATAATGAACACTTTTTTTCACAGTAAATCCATACAATAAATGTAATGTCTAATAAATAATATACATAATGCATTTCACATCTAGTAAATATATATTTATTTAGAAACTTGGTTCTACTTTTCTCATAGTATGTGTCTACCATTCTGGTCACAAGTTTTTACTATGATTCAACTCCAGGTGTCACTAACATGAGATTTGGAATTTTAAATAAAGAAATGTAGGATACAGGTGCATAATTTTAATACGGTCTATGGAAATGCAACCATAGGCAGAGAGTGGAGAGGAAAGAGCATGAGAAAGAAAATGGGAACCAGGCCAGCAATCTGGATGTGGTTCCAGCTGTTGAATACACACCCTTGGTTAGGGGTGATGAGTTTGCTGGTCTGCAGTTGGTCTCACATCATGTGGGCTTCTTAGAGTATAAGCTGAGAGCAATTTGTTTCAAGATACATGTGATGTGGCCCCTAAACATAGGCCTGGGACAACCAGTGTTGCATGGATTTGAGATACAGAAAATATGAGTTGTTCCAAATGATTACTACTGTAAATTATGTTAAACATTTTCATGTCTCTATGGAAATTGTTTTTAGATACACATAAAGTTATGGTTCCTCTGAAATGTTATCAGGATTTTACTAAACTTTTTAAGATATAGAAAATTATATACCCACATGTATTAAAATATATATTCAGATATCTTTTTAGTATAATAATGATTTTATGAGTTAGGTACAATGCTGGATGATTTATTTGACCTCAGTACTCTCCTTAATAATATTATGGGGTCATTGCTATTTATAAAGTAGTAAATCCTAGTCTATTTTATTAGAATATATCATCAGTATTATAATAATTATAATGTGGGTTAACAAGGGAATTGAAAATAAGATCACTGTTTCTAAACTATTTTTGTGAGAAGGTGCTGAAAACTGCGACTCTTGACTTAAGATATACACTTACAGAAATCTCCAAACTGCTTTCCACAGTGGCTGAACTAATTGACATTCCTAAAAAAGTGTATAAGCATGCTGTGTTTTTCTATAACGTTGCCAGCATGTGTTATTTTTTGACTCTTTAATAATAGCCATTCTGGCCGAAGGCAGTGACTCAGGCCTGTAATCCCAGCACTTTGGGAGGCTGGGGCAGGTGGATTACCAGAGGTCAGGAGTTTGAGACCAGCCTGACCAATATGGTGAAACCCCGTCTCTACTAAAAATACAAAAAATTAGCCGGGCACGGTAGCATGCGCCTGTAGTCTCAGCTACTTGGGAGGCTGAGACAGGAGAATTGTTTGAACCTGGGAGACAGAGGTGGTAGTGAGCTGAGCTCAGGCCACTGCACTCCAGCCTGGGCGACAGAGTGAGACTCCATCTCAAAAAATACAAAAATTAAAAAAAAAAGCCATTCTGACTGGTGTGAGATGGTATCTCATTGTCGTTTTGATTGGCTTTTTCTGATGATTAGTGATGATGAGGTTTTTTTCAAGTTTGTTGGTTGCTATTGTCTTCTTAGAGAAGTGTCTATTCGCGTCCTTTGCCCACTATTTAATGAGGTTATTTGTGTTTTGCTTGTTGATTTGTTTAAGCTCCTTATAGATTCTGAGTACTAGGCCTTTGTCAGATGCACAGTTTTCAGGTATTTTCTCCCATTTTGTAGGTTGCCTGTTTACTCCATTGATGCTTTCTTTTGCAGTGCAGAAGCTCTTCAATTTAATTAGGTCCGACTTGTTAATTTTTGTTTTTGTTGCAATTGCTTTTGGGAACTCAGCCATAAATCCTTTGCCAAGGCCGATGTCAAGAAGGGTATTTCCTGAGTTTTCTTATAGGATTTTTATAGTTTGAAGTTTTACATTTAAATCTTTAATGCATCTCAACTTAATTTTTGTATATGGTAAAAGGTTGGGGTCCAGCTTCATTCTTCTGCATATGGTTGGCCAGTAATCCCAGCAATCCCATTACTGGGTATACATCCAAAGAAAAATAAATCATTCTACCAAAAAGACACATGCACTTGTGTGTTCATCCCAGCGCTATTTACAATAGCAAAGACATGGAATATACCTACATGCCCATCAATGGTGGATTAAAGAAAATGTGGTACTTATAGATCATGGAATATTATGCAGTCATAAAAACTCCACAAAATCATGTCCTTTGCAGCAACATGGATGCAGCTGCAGGCCATTATTCTAAGTGAATTAAAGCAGGAACAGAAAGCCAAATACTGCATGTTCTCACTTAAAGTGGGAGCTAAACATTGAGTATGCATGGAATAAAAATAGGAACAATAGATGCTAGGTACTATTAGAGAGGAGAAGAAAGGCGGTGTGGGCTGAAAAGCTACCTATTAGGTATTATTCTCACTACCTGGGTGACGGAATTATCTGTCCTCCAAACCTCAGCATCTTGCAATATATCCGTGTAACAAAACTGCACTTGTACTCTCTGAAGTAATAAAAGTTGAAATTATTTAAGTCATAAATAAAAAGATTTTGAATGCTAAAAAATAACACTTAAATAAGTATTTATTTAAGTTAAAAGGAGAGGCATAGTGGTCCATAACAATTTCAAGGATACATGTGCCTAAAGTCCACAGTTAGTAATAATTGTACACACACATATTCATACACACACACACACGAAAATCCACAGAAGATATATATACACTTATATATATATACACACACACACATATATACACATACACACACACACTTCATAAATTCAGTAAAATATTAGTAAAAAGCTTGGGGAGGACCTTGTATTTGTAGTAGGCTTTACATATTTTCTGTCATTTCCTCAGAAATTTCCTCAGAATTACTGGCCAACTTATGCAAAAGAATGAAACTGGACCCCAACCTTTTACCATATACAAAAATTAATTTGAGATGCATTAAAGATTTAAATGTAAAACTTCAAACTGTAAAAATCCTGTAAGAAAACCCAGGAAGTGGGTCATTTCTGTCATTTCCTCACCTCTATTTTTAAAAATGAAGAAACAGGTTCAGTGAAGTTAAATGTCTTGTCCAAGGTCACACATCTAGCTGGCAAAGATGGGAACACGCCTGCCTGTTTTATAAAGCAATTACATACTGCCATATTGATATCTTGTTCTCCTTACATAACAGAATAAGGACAAGAACACATTCCCAATGCATATAAGTAATATTAGAAAATTCGCTTCTTCAATATGTTTATAATATCCTATAAATGTATCTTTGACACATTCCAAATTTATCTTGGTGATGACATCTTAATGATTCAAAGTTTCATATTGTTAAAAACAAGAAACCTTCCCCTTACCTGTGTAACCTGATGGGCACTCACAAATGAATTCCCCAACTAGGTCTTTACAAACTCCATTGTTGAGGCAAGGCAGTGGGCTGCACTCATCGATGTCTGTTTCACACTTTAAGCCTACAATGTAAACCACATACTGAGGGACAATCCAAGGATGGGATTAACCGAAACAGAACTATGATCATTTAAAGGTAATTATCTCAATAATCAGAATTTTTAAGTGGGTAGTGGTAAAGAAAAGGGCAATATTCATTAAGTGCTACCATCTATTAAGTATTTAATGAAGGTACTACCTCTTTCTAAGCAAACAAATTTAAGATTTTCTTATTTTTATTTTTTTATTTTTATTTTTTTAAGGAGTCTCTCTCTATCGCCCAGGCTGGAGTGCAGTGGCGTGATCTCGGCTCACTGCAAGCTCTGCCTCCCGGGTTCACGCCATTCTCCAGCCTCAGCCTCTGGAGTTGCTGGGACTACACGCGCCCGCCACTGTGCCCGGCTAATTTTGTTTTTGTATTTTTAGTAGAGATGGGGTTTCACCGTGTTAGCCAGGATGGTCTCGATCTCCTGACCTCGTGATCCACCCACCTTGGCCTCCCAAAATGCTGGGATTACAGGCGTGAGCCATCGTTCCGGGCCAAGATACTCTTATAAAGATACATAGAAGATAGCAAAAGATCCCAAATTGGAAGTGGGTTGGGGGCACTTGGAAGCATAAAATGGAGCCAGGAATTATGCTAATTTCAAAGTGAAAGCTACAATATCATCTGTACTTGCTACCAAGGTCACCTGGCTGAGGGGTGGAGGTGGGGCTAAAGCCTGCCAGATTGCAGCTCACATGCCAGGTGTCCCAGAGTGGCTGCATCTTCCCACAGGGAGCACATGGGCTTTCTACGGGCTAGCTGTGCTGGAAACCCATTTTCTTTCTCAGGGGCCTCCTCACTAGCATCAGCATTACCTGGGAACGCAATAAAAATACGAATTCTCAGGCTGTACTCCAGACCTACTGAATCAGAAATTCTGGGCTGGGGTCCAGCAATCTGTGTTTTTAACAAGCCTTCCAGATGATTCTGACGCACATGACTATTTGAGAACCACTGTTCTATATTATGCCCTCTCTCAACCACCACTCATTTACAGAATTCCCAAACAAGATCCTTTATTTCTTATGGAACATCAAGGTAAATATTTTTATAAAAATTCACAAAGACACACACGCACACAACACGAGCCAGCTATACTGGAATGCCAATATTCTAGATAGATCTCGACTATACTTTGTTTTTTGACTTGCCTTTTGCTTATCTTGTGGTGAATTCCTTTACTTAAATACTATTTCTCATTAAAAACTTTCAAGTTGGTTGTATAACATTGAAAAAAAAAACTGTCTACAATAAAATGATTATTTTAAAGTAATTGCAATTTTAAGGTATATTTCATTTCTCCTCAAAAATTATGTTTCTGGACTCAAGTCGAATGTGAACCAAACTGTTAAAAACCCCCATAATTCTTACATAATTCCTACATAATAAAGTCCAAAGCCAAATTGTTTTTCTAAGCACAGCTTCCAGAAAGCTAGAAACAAAGCAACAAATCATAGCTATTCACAAGAACTTCTATTAGTGTGTAGCATATGAGAGAAACTGCCAGTTCATTTAAAAATGTTTATACTGGACAATCTGTTCTATGTGGAGTATCATGCATATAATTTTTGACAGAATGAAACTTTGAACATGACCCCTGGAATTGTATTTCAATTTAAATTGTAGGTTATGATAAAGACTCATAGGGAAGATGAGTCTTTATCCAAAATGGGCAAAGAAAACTGTCATTTGTGAAGTATGTATAATTTTTTCACCTATTATCTTGTTCAACAAATTTTGGCACATTTACACAGTCTAATGTATCTTACCAGATACATTTAATATACTAAAGTTTGATACTGCAAGTCATAATTATTTCATATAAAAATATTAAAATCTACATTCCTCTCTGTTATTTACCTGTATATCCAAGTGGACAGAGACAAACATAACCACGCCCAAGTTGTTGGCAGGTTCCACTATTGTGGCAAGGGTTTAAGAAGCATTCATGGAAAACCTACCAGTAGCATAAAAAAATCAATCAGAGACAAAGCACTCTATGTATTTCAAAGCAGTCCTGATTAGAGTCAGAAGGTTTGCAACATTAGACAGCTCGTTCCTGTTTCCAGGTAAGTTCATTCAAGCTAGCTGGGCTGCTGCCTGAATAACACTGGTGCCTGCCATATAGGGGAGCAAATGATATATACCATTCTTGGGTGATGTTCTGGTAAACCTAAGGAGCATTTCTAAATGCTGGCTGCATGCTAGAATACAACTGATATTTTAAAAGTATACTAAGGTCAGGGCCTCAACTCCGATCAGCTAAATCAGGATCTCTGGGAATGAAGTCTGTACATTACTGTCTTAAAAACTTGGCCAGGATTCTGTTATGCCTCCATGTGACAGCCACTGCTTTAGGAGATCCTACAAACTCCTATGTCCACTAGGCTCAGTTTGAAATATGACTTGTAAAGTCCTAACAAGTCATTATGTTTGGACTGGGCTGTAGGAAGTTGAAATCAGAACTATATCCCCATTATCCATGAAAATACTAAAAGGCAAGGAATTCATGACATTGGGCAAGGTGAATTCGGAGTAATGACTGAATCTATTAAAGTAATCAAGACTTAACAACTAGTCTTTTAAAAAAATACAGCATTTGGTTTAGCTATATTAATTTATGTTTCTTAATTTTTAAGAATTCATACCTTTTCCCAAGAAATCTTTTTTTTTTCCCCGCTGGTGAAGAAATTTAAATAATTTTCATGAAAGTTGGGTAACTCTTCCTGCCAATTAGAAAAGCCCTTTCGTTAAACCAAATTCCCTTACTCAAATGATGGGTTGTGCTTGTGGTAAGTGTTTATAGTGAATCAAAAGGCTCCCCGTATCTACTCATTCTTATTGCCAGGCATTTCTGGGAAAAACTCTCATTTTTGGTACTTAGAACATCTAATGTTGCATTTTGGGAATGTTCTAAATAGGAGTCATTGTAAATACAATTATTCATTTATAAAATTCATAGATCTTGATTACCTAAAATTTCAATCCTGGTCCTTTTCCTGAGTGTGACATGTAAAACGACAAATTGCTTTCCAAGCATTCCACTAGAGAAAATTTTATGGAAAACGAACTTGCCTGACTGCTGATTTCATGTCTCTTTTTAATATGTCCAAGAGAGGCAGGGGGAACCACACTTTCCTCTGCTGCTGAGAAAGTTGAACTGAAACCTAATCAATTAATAGAAAAACATGTCAGTGTGGTACATATGGCAGTAAGTGGACTACATCTAACACTGTAGTCAAGATTCTGGTTGTTAGAGTTGGTAAAGCCACATACATTTTGTTTGACTTATATTTTAAAAAAGAAAACAGAGATGGATGGCATATATCATTACATCCTAGACTCTTAGAAAGAAATTTAGAAATTATCAAGTTCAGTGTTTCCAAAACAAGACTCTTTGTGCCATGGTCATCAAAAATACCTCAGAAGGACAATTTAACAAGTCCAGATGCCCAAATTCACTGAAAATAGTAATATTCAGAACTGAAGCTACAACAGAGACAGGGAAAAGTAAGAGTCTAACATAGGATTCCATAAGAAATGAAGTTTACTTACTTGAACATTCTGTGATGGATCTGGAACCAGCAAATGGGGTAGTTCCATAAAAGGGACAGGCCAGGCAGAAGGCCTTCCCTGCATCAGGTTGGTAATAGTCGCGAGGACATGGATGACAGGGCATTAACCCAGAACGTGAGAATTTTCCTTCTGGACAAGGAACTGCGGAGGTAAAAACAAATCGTATGTGCATATAAAGTAACACACTCTACCTTTGAAAGAAGTGATTTAATCTTTGCATATAAGAAACCTACTCAATTACCTATATAATCTCTTCCATATATTTAATACCCTTATCATCTTATCACCCAGGTAAATGTTGTGTTGGGTTTCCTTCCTGTCTTTAATCACACACGTTAATTTAATGAGGTTTAGAATTGGCCATATTATTCTGATTTTTCCACCTAAAACAATATCGTGTTTCCCAAATCATTCCCCCAGATCATTATATAGATTTTAATAAAAGAAAAATGTTGCATCTCATTGACAGACCATGATTGATCTAACGTTTTTTCTACTATTGGATATTTAGATTGTTTTCATTTGTTTGCCATTATAAATAATGATGAAGTAAATTTTTTACATAATCTTTGTATTTAGCTCTGATTATTTCCTTGGGATAACAGTTGACTTTGAGTGGTTGAATTAGAATAATTGGATTTGAGTAGTTGAATAGTTAAGTCTAAAGATTTGAAAAGAATAAAGCCATTGATATATAGTGCCAAATCATTAAATAAGTAGTTCCAATTTATACTCCCATTAGTAGTGTATGAAATCACTCTTTTCACTGCATGCTCTTCAGCACTGGCATTATTAATTTTTTTCCAATTTGGGATGAAAATGGAATTATAGTTATTTTAATTTGCATTTTGATGATAAATGAAGTTGCTTTCTTCTACTTATTAGAAATTTTATTTCTCCTGAATAGTCTGTTATCTATAGAGGATTTTTAATGTTTCTATATATTAAGAATATGAATCCTTTGACATACTTAGACTAATTATTTTTGCCAGTTTGTGTTTTGCCTGTTAATTTTGTTTAACTGCTTTCATGAGCAAGTAATTATTACTCCTCCTTATTTAATACTAAAATAATGTAAGGTAATATATTTACCTATGCAAGTAGCTTTAGCGAAATCGGTAGTTTTATCATTAGTATTTTTGTTTGCTATTTTCTAAGTAATAAGAATTGTAATTTGATTTTTTGACACAATTATTTTCAGAAAGATGGCTTAAAATGTATAAATATTTGAAATTTGTATATGAGTTTTTATTAATTTGTTTTTAATCATCTTATGGTCAGAGAATTTATATTGCATAACTGCTACCTTTTGAATTTTGAGATTTTTTTGTTCACTATAATTAAAAATAATACTTCATTGAAAGTGTTATCACCATAGAGTAAATAGTATAATGCGTATTATTAGTTCAGCCTTATCAATCATGTACTATAAGTTCTCTGTGTCTTTACTGATTGCCTACTTGATCTTTATAAATTCAAGGGAGTGGAGGGGCATGGTGGCTCAGGCCTGTAATCCCAGCACCTTGGGAAGCTGAGGTGGGCAAATCACTTGAGGTCAGGAGTTCCAGACCAGCCTGGCCAACATGGCGAAACACCATCTCTACTAAAAGTACAAAAATTAGCCAGTGTGGTGGCAGGCACCTGTAATCCCAGCTACTCAGGAGGCTAAGGCAGGAGAATTGCTTGAACCCGGGAGGCAGAGGTTGCAGTGAGATGAGATGGCACCACTGCACTCCAGCCTGAGCAACAGAGAAAGAGTCCGTCTAAAAAAAAAAAAAAAAAAAAAATTCAAGGACGGTATTAAAATCTTCCATGAAAATTTTATTTTTACAATTTATCATTGTGAGACATACAGATTTTGTTGTATTTTGCTGCTGTTATTTGATGACAGAGCTTTATTATGACTAACTTATACTGCTTGTGAATTTCGTAAAAATAACTCTTTTCCTCATGTGATGCTATTGGGCTTTGAATTGAACTTTTTCATAAACTCACTTTACCACCCCACTACTTGCTTGTTTTTTTGTATTCATTGGTCTGGAAATCTTATTTTTAACCTTTCACTGTCATTTGTGTTAAGCTTTTTGTAAAGAACATTCATTTGAGAATTGTCATTTAACCAAATCTGAAATTCTCTTGCCAAATAATGAGTGGAATATTAACCAAATTAAAAATGGCCTCAAACATAAAACAAACTTGGATTTTCTTCCATGATGTTTTGTTGCATTTGGCAGAGGGTAGGGGGACAGAGTACTCATGATTTAATTCTTTGGTTGGGGTTTTAGACAGCAACTCAAGTATGAATTCAGATTGGGTGTGCCCTTTCCTTGGATGAACTGGCATCATATGGGTAGATATTAAAGCCATTATAAACTAAGAAAACTATCAAAAATACTAAGACTTGTCTGCATAAATGTAAGTATGGAAGACAGAACACAAAAAGTAGCTGCTCAGGATGTTAGCATTCTTATCATTTAGGGTTTGGTGTCCTTACAATAAAAATAGTACAGCAGAGATAATTAGCAGTATGGTTGAAAAATTTAGAGATGGACTGAGGTTCAAGGGAGCAGGGTATGTCATGTCGTAGCATCTCTTTTTTACTGACTTGAGAAAAAAAACAAAGCATTTGTGATAATCTCAAGACATTTAGATCGGAAATTTAAAACAAAAATAGCCAGACAAATTTTTTGCTAAAGACTCTTTTATGCAATTAACAAAAGAGCTCAATGAAGAGATGGTAATTCAATCAAGAGATGGCAGAAAATATCATAGATTTTAACGCAACTTTAGAAAAAAATATTTCTTGCAGGTTTGGTCTTTACATGCATAAAATTTACATTTTTAAACTATTTTTATTTCACTAAGAACAAGCTAATTTACTGTTTGATTGATCTCAGAGTGCTAGGTAGCACTCTGTTATTCACACAAACTGTAAACTTGCTTAGTTTAAAATGGGTTTCCTCAATCTTCAGTTTCTAAAAGTGATTGCCTATTTGGAAAAGGTAAGTCACACACAGCTAATTAGTTAACTGAAAGCATCAATCTTCCGCTGGTAAAAGTACAAAATTTTGTTTGAGAGAGTATCTCTGAGTATGTATGAAATGCTGAAAAGATAAATTCCATCAGCAAAACTCAGGATGCTGTAATGAATTAAACCTTTTTTTACATATAATTTTCAGCACAAAGATGCTCAAAAAGATGTTTATGCCCCTAGAAACTGACAGAAGGTAAAAAATTATACTAAGATGTAATAGTAATAAAATACTAACATTTCAAATAAATAAATCTATTAGCTTCTAAAAACACCTAACTCATCATTGTAATGTCTATACCTTTTAGCATAGAAAATACAAAATAAATTTGCATGTGCAATTAGTTTAAGTTATTGTCCAAGGGCAGACACTGTCATCAGAAATATATTTTCCTGCAGTGGTCAATGAGCATTTAATAGAGTATGTATATATGCAGTAAACATATATTCACACACACATATATATGTATAAACATACACATGTACATAATAGTGGCACTATCTAGTACGTAATACAGTACTAAACACATACGCATACACACACACATAAATACACAATTCCTAATGAACTGGTGTCATGAGAAAAGAGGGGTGAATGTTTCATTTTGATTCTTGGCCAAAGAAACTAGTCTCCCAGTCAAGAAAAATGGAACAAAACCCTCTTTTCACCTCCTCTATTGGAGAGAGAGAGAAAAAAATAATCTAAGTATACCAAAATGATATTAAAATCAAATCACAAACAGTACATGGAAATGACCAGGAAAAAAATGTCATATCACTTGTGCTGCTCTCTGACAGTGTTAAGGGCAACACATACAGACCTGGAGCCAAGTGGATTTTGCCTTTTCAATGGGTTTTCTGACTACAATTAATAATACTATATTGTATACTAGAAATTTGCTAAGAGAATTTCAGCTTCTCTTACCACACACACACACAAAGAAGGGCAACTATGTGAGATGATGTATATGTGCATAAGAATATCATAACATCATTTTGTACACCTTAATTATAGATCATTTTAAATAAATAAATCAGTTTCCTAAGATGAGGTCAGAGGTCAATGACTTCCTGAGCCTCCTTTTAACTTCGTTCTGGAGAGTCAGGGTAAAAGGTGGTGTCACCCAGTCTAAACATCATCTTTTCTTCTCCTACAGGATCATATATTAACAACAACAACAACAACAACAAGTCACCTGTGGAATTCTTCAGATAAAAATTATTTTTAATGAATGAAAAATTTCAGACTCTTGAGTGTGTACCTACAAACACAAGAATATGTAATAACCTAAGAAGTTATAAAAAGCAAAATGTACAAATACATTACTTTAACAAACTAATATACTTTGTGATACTTAAACATGATTGCTGTCTTGAATAATAATATTTTAAGTTCCACATGATAGAGAAATACAAAACCAATGTCTTGGCAAAAAATAAGGTAAATGGTACACTATAAAAATAAATCAATACTGAAAGATAGAAAATAAATCAATAACAAAAATAATAAATCAATACCAAAAGAGAAAATAAAGAAAAAGGAAGGAAAGAAAGAAAGGAAGAAAAAGGCAGAAAGAAAGGCAGATAAAAGAAAGAAAGAAGGAAAAGCAGGTGAAAGAAAAGCAGGTGAAAGGAAAAGAAAAAGGCAAAAAGAGAAAGGGAAAGAAGGAAAGAGAAAGGCAAAAGCAAGCAAACAAGAAAGAGAGAGAAAGGAGTTAAAAACTAAGAAAAAATATATATAAGGGACCGTTTTAGAACTTATACATATTTAAGCTTAAAATAAAATGTTTATCCAGCACCGCAGAAGAATGTTAACTTTTGTCATTTGTAATTCCCACTCATGAGAAGCAGAATGTGGTTAAACTTATGCTAGGAATATTAGGAGAGTAGGGCCAGAAATTTAGAGACTTTCTGGGAATTATAACACCTTAATTATAATAATTTAGTATTACACAAACCTCAAGGTTTATTTAGAAAGCTAAGAGAAAAAAATTGTCAAATATGAACTTGATTCACTATAAAAATCCTAGTTGCTTTTGTGGTTGGAGGAAGTGGGCAGGAAGAGAGAATTTTTTACTGTGGACTTTCTGCCAAAATTAGTTCTTATATTGACAAAATAAAAGAGTCTCTAGCAGATCTATTTCAATCAGAATGTGAAGGTTTGTGAGACTTTTAATTAAAAGATTAAAAGATTGGGGGGCACGCAAGATGGCTGAATAGGAACAGCTCCAGCCTCCAGCTCGTAGCGTGAGTGACACAGAAGACGGGAGATTTCTGCATTTTCAACTGAGGAACGCAGCTCATCGCCAGCAATGGAACAAAGCTGTATGGAGAACGACTTTGACAAGCTGAGAGAAGAAGGTTTCAGTCGATCAAACTTCTCAGAGCTAAAGGAGGAACTATGTACCCAGCGCAAAGAAACTAAAAACCTTGAAAAAAGAATGCAATAATGGATAACTAGAATAACCAATGCAGAGACGTCCATAAACGAACTGATAGAGATGAAAACCACGACAAGAAAACTACGTGACAAATGCACAAACTTCAGAAACTGACACGATCAACTGGAAGAAAGAGTATCAGCGATTGAAGATCAAATGAATGAAACGAAGCGAAAAGAGAAGTTTAGAGTAAAAAGAAATGAACAAAGCCTCCAAGAAATATGGGATTATGTGAAAAGACCAAATCTATGTCTGATTGGTGTGCCTGAAAGTGACAGGGAGAATGGAACCAAGTTGGAAAACACTCTGCAGGATATTATCCAGGAGAACTTCCCCAACCTGGCAAGGCAGGCCAACATTCAAATTCAGGAAATACAGAGAATGCCACAAAGATACTCCTCGAGAAGAGCAACTCCGAGACACATAATTGTCAGATTCACCAAAGTTGAAATGAAGGAAAAAATGTTAAGGGCAGCCAGAGAGAAAGGTCGGGTTACCCACAAAGGGAAGCCCATCAGACTTACAGCAGGTCTCTCAGCAGAAACTCTCCAAGCCAGAAGAGAGTGGGGGCCGATATTCAACATTCTTAAAGAAAAGAATTTTCAACCCAGAATTTCATATCCAGCCAAACTAAGTTTCATAAGTGAAGGAGAAATAAAATCCTTTACAGACAAGCAAATGCTTAGAGATTTTGTCACCACCAGGCCTGCCCTATAAGAGATCCTGAAGGAAGCACTAAACATGGAAAGGAACAACCAGTACCAGCCATTGCAAACACATGCCAAAATGTAAAGACCATTGATGCTAGGAGGAAACTGCATCAACTAACGAGCAAAATAACCAGCTAATATCATGATGACAGGATCAAGTTCACACATAACAATATTAACCTTAAATGTAAACGGACTAAAGGGTCCAATTAAAAGACACAGACTGGCAAACTGGATAAAGAGTCAAGACCCATCAGTTTGCTGTATTCAGGAGACCCATCTCACATGCAGAGACACACATAGGCTCAAAAGAAAGGGATGGAGGAAGATCTACCAAGCAAATGGAAAACAAAAAAAGGCAGGGGTTACAATCCTAGTCTCTGATAAAACAGACTTTAAACCATCAAAGATCAAAAGAGACAAAGAAGGCCATTACAGAATGGTACAGGGATCAATTCAACAAGAAGAGCTAACTATCCTAAATATATATGTACCCAATACAGGAGCACCCAGATTCATAAAGTCCTTAGAGACTTACAAAGAGACTTAGACTCCCACACAATAATAATCAGAGACTTTAACACCCCACTGTCAACATGAGACAGATGAATAAGACAGAAAGTTAACAAGGATATCCAGGAATTGAACTCATCTCTGCACCAAGCAGACCTAATAGACATCTACAGAAATCTCCACCCCAAATCAACAGAATATACATTCTCAGCACCACATCGCAGTTATTCCAAAATTGACCACATAGTTGGAAGTAAAGCACTCCTCAGCAAATGTACAAGAACAGAAATTATAACAAACTGTCTCTCAGACCACAGTGCAATCAAACTAGAACTCAGGACTAAGAAACTCAATCAAAACTGATCAACTACATGGAAATTGAACAACCTGCTCCTGAATGACTGCTGGGTGCATAATGAAATGAAGGGAGAAATAAAGACATTCTTTGAAACCAATGAGAACAAAAATACAACATACCAGAATCTCTGGGACACATTTAAAGCAGTGTGTGAGGGAAATTTATAGCACTAAATGCCCACAAGAGAAAGCAGGAAAGATCTAAAATTGACACCCTAACATCACAATTAAAAGACCTGGAGAAGCAAGAGCAAACACATTCAAAAGCTAGCAGAAGGCAAGAAATAACTAAGATCAGAGCAGAACTGAAGGAGATACAGACACAAAAAACCCTTAAAAAAAAAAATCAATGAATCCAGGAGCTGGTTTTTTGAAAAGATCAACATAATTGATAGACCACTAGCAAGACTAATATAGAAGAAAAGAGAGAAGAATCAAATAGTCACAACAAAAAATGATAAAGGGGATATCACCACTGACCCCACAGAAATACAAACTACCATCAGAGAATACTATAAACACCTCTATGCAAATGAACTAGAAAACCTAGAAGAAATGGATAATTTCCTGGACACTTACACTCTCCCAAGACTAAACCAGGAAGAAGCTGAATCCCTGAATAGACCAATAGCAGGCTGTGAAATAGGCAATGATTAATAGCCTACCAACCAAAAAAAGTCCAGGACCAGATGGATTCACAGCCGAATTCTACCAGAGGTACAAGGAAGAGCTGGTACCATTCCTTCAGAAACTATTCCAATCAATAGAAAAAGAGGGAATCCTCCCTAACTCATTTTATGAGGCCAGCATCATCCTGATACCAAAGCCTGGCAGAGATACAACAAAAAAAGAGAATTTTAGACCAATATACCTGATGAACATCAATGCAAAAGTCGTCAGTAAAATACTGGCAAACCAAATCCAGCAGCACATCAAAAAGCTTATCCACCATGATCAAGTGGGCTTCATCCCTGGGATGCAAGGCTGGTTCAACATACGCAAATCAATAAATGTAATCCAGCATATAAACATAACCAAAGACAAAAACCACATGATTATCTCAATAGATGCAGAAAAGGCCTTTGACAAAATTCAACAGTCCTTCCTGCTAAAAACTCTCAATAAACTAGGTATTGATGGAATGTATCTCAAAATCATAAGAGCTATTTATGACAAACCCACAGCCAATATCATACTGAATGGGCAAAAACTGGAAGCATTCTCTTTGAAAACTGGCACAAGACAAGGATGCCCTCTCTTACCACTCCTATTCAATATAATGTTGGAAGTTCTGGCTAGGTCAACCAGGCAAGAGAAAGAAATAAAGGGTATTCAGTTAGGAAAAGCAGAAGTCAAATTTTCCCTGTTTGCAGATGACATGATTGTATATGTAGAAAACCCCATCATCTCAGCCCAAAATCTCCTTAAACTGATAAGCAAGTTCAGCAAAGTCTCAGGATACAAAATCAATGTGCAAAAATCACAAGCATTCTTATACACCAGTAACAGACAAACAGAGAGCCAAATCAGGAATGAACTCCCATTCACAATAGCTTCAAAGAGAATAAAATACCTTGGAATCCAACTTACAAGGGATGTAAAGGACCTCTTCAAGGAGAATTACAAACCACTGCTCAGTGAAATAAACGAGGACACAAACAAATGGAAGAACATACCATGCTCATGGATAGGAAGAATCAATATTGTGAAAATGGCCATACTGCCCAAGGTAATTTATAGATTCAATGCCATCCCTATTAAGCTACCAATGACTTTCTTCACAGAATTGGAAAAAAACTGCTTTAAAGTTCATATGGAACCAAAAAAGAGCCCACATTGCCAAGACAATCCTAAGCCAAAAGAACAAAGCTAGAGGCATCATGCTACCTGACTTTCAACTATACTACAAGGCTACAGTAATCAAAACAGTATGGTACTGGTACCAAAACAGAGATATAGACCAATGGAACAGAACAGAGCCCTCAGAAATAATACCACACATCTATAGCCATCTGATCTTTGACAAACCTGACAAAAACAAGAAATGGGGACAGGATTCCCTATTTAATAAATGGTGCTGGGAAGACTGGCTAGCCATAAATAGAAAGCTGAAACTGGATCCTTTCCCTTACTCCTTATGTGAAAATTAATTTAAGATGGATTAGAGACTTAAATGTTAGACCTAATACCATAAAAACCCTAGAAGAAAACCTAGGTAATACCATTCAGGGCATAGGCATGGGTAAGGACTTCATGTCTAAAACACCAAAAGCAATGGCAACAAAAGCCAAAATTGACAAATGGGATCTAATTAAACCAAAGAGCTTCTGCACAGCAAAAGAAACTACCATCAGAGTGAACAGGCAACCCACAGAACGGGAGAAAATGTTTGCAATCTACTCATCTGACAAAGGGCTAATATCCAGAACCTACAAGGAACTCAAACAAATCTACAAAAAAAAAAAAAAAAGCAAACAACCCCATCACAAAGTGGGCAAAGGATATGAACAGACACTTCTCAAAAGAAGACATTCATACAGCCAACAGACACATGAAAAAATGCTCATCATCACTGGCCATCAGAGAAATGCAAATCAAAACCACAATGAGATACCATCTTATACCAGTTAGAATGGCAATCATTAAAAAGTCAGGAAACAACAGGTGCTGGAGAGGATGTGGAGAAATAGGAACACTTTTACACTGTTGGTGGGACTGTAAACTAGTTCAACCATTGTGGAAAACAGTATGGCGATTCCTCAAGGATCTAGAACTAGAAATTCCATTTGACCCAGCCATGCCATTACTGCGTATATACCCAAAGGATTGCAAATCATGCTGCTATAAAGACACATGCACACATATGTTTATTGCGGCACTATTCACAATAGCAAAGACTTGGAATCAACCCAAATGTCCATCAGTGACAGACTGGATTAAGAAAATGTGGCACATATATACCATGGAATACTATGCAGCCATAAAAAAGGATGAGTTCATGTCCTTTGCAGGGACATGGATGCAGCTGGAAACCATCATTCTCAGCAAACTATCACAAGAACAGAAAACCAAACACCACATGTTTTCACTCATAGGTGGGAACTGAACAATGAGATCACTTGGACACAGGAAGCGGAACATCACACACCTGGGCCTATTGTGGGGAGGGGGCAGGGGGAAGGGATAGCATTATGAGATAACCTAATGTAAATTACGAGTTAATGGGTGCAGCACACCAACATGGCACATGTATACATATGTAACAAACCTGCATGTTGTGCATATGTTCCCTAGAACTTAAAAAAACCAAAAAAGATCCAAAGATGGTATTATCCAACAGACATGGTTTATGAGTTTCAGTTAGGCCCTAAATTTTCTTCTCAACTCTTCAGTGAAACTATTAGGTTGATGTTACTTGCCCAATGCCTCAAGTCTCACAGACTTGTATCTACCTTGATTCCACTAGACTGAGATAATTTAAACAGATGAATATATATGAACATATCATTCAGAATGTGTTTTGCCTGTTTCCTTTTGTCCCAATGCACTTAACTTATAAGGACTACAACTTCCAAGATGCAATGCTGGAAACGCCCCTTCCTGCCCTTGCACATTAACTTTTCCTAGCTCTTGTTTACTGGTAATCTCTAACTGGATGAATTCAAGCATGGCTAGTGTGCAGTGCGAGTAGGAAGTGTGCCTATGTGTCTCTGTGTTGTCTGAGAGAAGTAGGGAACCAGTAGGTTGGCTTCTTAAAAACACCATTCGTTCAATATGGGTACAGCTTCTTCATTTCTCAGTTGCCATAGACTTTAGGTTTTTAAATAAAACTGTAGAGGTAGGATACACAATTTTTTAAAAAAAATCTTTCATCAAGGAATGTTTGTTCGGTTCCCAGTGAGTAGCAGAGGTAGGCCAACAACCTTTTATTTTTAGTCCAGTTCTATTGACTTTGCAAATTACAGTAGTTGCAATTTTTTGGAATTTCTGGAAGTAGGCTGACCTTGACTGTCAGTCCTAGTTTCATTGTCATTCTAAGTTTTCATCTTTTGTTTTTGTTTACATGTTCATGAGTATTTTGCTGGAAAACATCCCTCAGTACAGATGTTAGTCAGAAATACTTAAAAATTGGAACTCTCATCTTTTTATTTCTATTTAAACCAGTGGTTCTCAATCTGTGGTCCTTGAACCAGTAGAATCAGCATTACTTGAAAACTAGTTGTTAATAGAAATGCAAATTCTCAGACCCCTCCCCAGACCTACCTAATCAAAGACCCTGGAGGTAGGGCCTCGCAATCTGTCTTAAAAAGCTCTCCAGGCTGACATTTGAGAACCAAAATTAGTGGCTCTCAGATTTTCCTAATCACCTCAAATAATCACCTGGGGAAACTTAAGAAAACCAATTCCCAGCCTCTACTCAGATAAGTTAAATCAGAATCTCTGGAAGAGAAGATCAGGTTTCAGTACTTTAAAAATACTCACGTAAATGTGAAGATGATTCTAATGTGCTGCTCGAGTGAATAACCAGTCATGAAAACCTTCAACTCATAGGGAGTGAAATGTAATAACCCACAGAATACAATACATTTAGAGTTTCAAGAAATACTAGACAGAACTTCACTTTATAAAGGAGGGAATGAAGTTCCTAGCTTAGATATGTTTCTACCATATCACGAAGCCACATGCTTATTACTGTTTGAGGCCTGAGACAAAGTCTTGTACTTCTTCTTTAGTGTTCCTAACCCAGCCCAGTGTTTACACAGCAGGTATTTATACCTAAGTGTTAACTGGCTAAGAAACTAAACAAAAAAAACCTTTTTATGAAGAGACAGTTATTTCCATTCTGTGCATAGAGTAGATGTATGGTTTTGCTGAAAATATGCCACTCCTTCATGCATAGAACCTAGTAGGTTTAAAGAAATATCAGTGCCTAAGGCTTTGATAACCTCCACATGAAGAAATGTTCACGGCTCCTCTTTTCACGGTTGAGGTGTTTTCTGGACATGAGAGGCAGCTCCGGGAACCAAATTTTGGCTGGTAAGTGCCCAGTGGACACGATTCACAAGTCTCAAGTCCGCTGTATGAGTAGGTCCCTTGTTTACACTGAGCTGAAAAGAAAAAGATAATATTATTATCAACAATGATATTAAGCCGCACAAAATTAGCACTGTGTGGGATAGGGTTTTCTGCAACTTAGGACAGAATGAGGAACCCAGAGGGCTCTTTCTCCTGTTAGCTAAGCATATGCATATTGTGGCACCACCATGCTTCTCTATACTAAGTTTTAGACTATTTCCATTTACTTGCATTATGACCTTTTACAGCGTTTGATGCATAGAACATGCTCAATAAATAGCTGTCAAATGAAGTTAGAAATACATAGCACAAAAGGACACTATGATAGGAACAAGTTGTACACTGGGAATTTGTTCATGTAGAAGTTCTCAATATGTACACTGTTATCCTGAGTGGCGGAAACAAAACCCCAAACCCAGCTAGCGCCTTATAAACTACTCTGACATCTCTGCTTTAAAAAAGAACTGGCTGCTCTAAATAAGAACTAGCTCTGCTACCTCCTCTTACCTAGAGACGCCATTTCATCCAAGGGCTGGTGTGGAGTAGAGCATAAAAGTAGACATACCTTCAGGCCCAGAGAGGTGAAGCAACTTTCTAAATTCATAAGGATGATTTGTAGAAGAAGAGGACTTTGGCCAGATGCCCTGACTCCCAGAGTACTGACCTTTCTTTCTGCTTTTGACCGCCAAACAACTCTCCTTTTCACCATTGCTAACATGTTTAGTGCATTTCCAATTATGCAGCACTGCTCTAGAGTTTATATCAGTCATTAAGCACCCACACCTGCATTCAGAACTATGGCAAAGAAGCACGCTTCTGAAATTCCTTATTTTAGGCATGTCTTGCTGCAACCTTAATTATGAGAGAAAATGTTTCCATCAGGAACTCTTATTAAGAATAATAGTTAAAATATTTTGAAAATATTGAATATTTTAGTAGCAAGAATATGTGCGTATGTGCTTGTAGTTATTCATTTCCAAGTAAACGGAGAACTGATCTCATCACATCAGACACTATTCTAACAAAAAGCAATCCAATAATTGCAAAGTGTCATGAAACTTCTTTCCATTAATTAATGTGAGATTCAAGAAAAGAATCCAGGTGATAGACACAGTTTGGATGTGGGTCTCTGCCCAAATCTCATGTTGAAATATAATCCCCAGTGTTGGAGGTAGGGCCTGGTGGGAGGTGACTGGATCATGCGGGTGGATTTCTCAGGGCTGGCTTAGCGTCACACCCTTGGTGCTGTTCCAGTGCTAGTGAGTGAGTTCTTGTGATACCTTATTGTATAAAAGTATGTGGCACCTCCCCTGTCTCTCTTTTTTACTTTTTTTTTTTTTTTTTTTTTGAGACAGGGTCTTGCTCTGTCCCTCAGGCTGGAGTACAGTGGTGTGATCATAGCTCACTGCAGCCTCCACCTCCCGGGCTCAAGCAACCCTCCCACCTCAGCCTTCCGAGTAACCGGGACTACAGGTGCACACCACCATGCCTGCTAATTTTTGTATTTTTTGTAGAGACAGGATTTTGCCATGTTGCCCAGGCTGGTCTTGAACTCCTTGGCTCAAACAAACTGCCTGCCTCAGCCTCCCAAAGTTCTGGGATTACAGGTGTGAGCCACCACACATTCCCCTCACCCTGACTCCCTGCCTTGCTCCTACTTTCTCCATGTGACATGCCTGCTCCTTGTTTGCCTTCTGCCATGATTGGAAGCTTCCTGAGGCCACCCCAGAAGCAAATGCTGTTATGCTTCCTGTATAGCCTGCAAAACTATGAGCCAATTAAAACTCTTTTCTTTATAAATTACTCAGTCTCAAGTATTCCTTTATAGCAATGTCAGAATGGCCTAATACACCAGGCTAACTGATGAATGCGGATTGGAGTTTAACTTAGAGCAATGGAATATTTCCAAAAGAAAAGCTAAATGGACTTCATTAAAGTGGGGGAAACACTCAGGTAATATTTTATGTTTAAAAGAAAGAAAAAATAAATAACATTGCTTTCTGTACACTATTATTTCATTTTATTTGCCATTTAGATTTCAGGACTGTGATGGGGCTTAGGACATCCTACCTGCAAATATTGTACCTTGCCCTGGCATACTGAATATTTCAAGCTAAAGGAAATTTGAGAAAACCATAGAAGCAGGAAAGAGTCTCTGAACTTCTGCCTTTCTCTCCTTTAGGAGATTGTAAAACCTAGAAATAATTCTCTCACCTTCCCCTTTGAAGCAGACTATAAAACCCTCATGTGAGGAATGCCCACCCTATAACAGGTTGGCAAGAGGAAAAAAATATTCCTATCCCTGAAGACACAGGGACACACTGAAGAATCTGAACAATCAAGACTTGCTAAGCTCCACTTATTCCCAATAGATCATTCTTCTCCACAAGTATCCTCTTCTTCATCGAATTTAGTGTAAAAATACACAGGTTTTTCTGGTTCATTTCTGAAGGCTCCCATTTCACCTAAAACTTACATTGAATAAATGTATATGCTTTTCTCTTGCAAATCTATATTTTGCCATAGGGGCCTCAGACAAGAGCCTAGTATTGGGTGAAGAAAATAAATCTTTCTTTCCCCCAAAAGGGAAACAAAAATTGTGCTTCTTTAGTTGAAATGTCCAGTAAGCCTCTACCTTTACAATCAGAGATGTTTCTTGAATGGATATATTCTGTGTACATCCCAGAGGGGCAAGGCTTGCACTCAAGTTGCCCTTCTTCGTCTTGATAGGATCCGATCCGGCAGCTTTCACAGGTGAAATGTTCCAGAGAATAATAGGTTCCCAAAGGGCAATTGACTGCAGAACAAGCAAACAGGAAACAGTGAATAAACTACAAGGGTGGAACACACTGGGCTCTTTTTTCCTAAGACATGTAAGTAATAAAGCATGCTTGCAGGTGCTATTGTTTATAGGTTAAATTTTATGGCCAAAGGTTTATTCACAAGGTAAACCTTTCAGAAATATGTTCCCAGAAACCAACAGGAAGACATTCTTTTATTTTTTAAAGAAAAAGCAAATTCTTACTGACCAAGCTTAAGGCTTATATAACAGGGGTTTAAAAGTGTGGGTTAAAGCTATGATAAGCCAGATTATCACGAGAAGACAGTTAACAAAGAAAAAACCGAGGGACAAAAAGGAAAAAACAGTTTGGTTCCCTTGAGGATTTCAGACACTACAAACATTTTCTTACTTGTTTTTCTGAATGCTTCCCCATTGAAACTGACTGCTTGTCAGTTAGCACCCTCATTTTTTTGAGATTTGATAGGTTTGGAGTGGCTCAGAAATTCTGAGACAAAAATAGAACATTAAACATTAAACTGAAAAGGCTGCTACCAAAATTAATATCCTTAATGGGGAAGACACTTGAAATTAGCACCTAGGTGATTCTGAGATCGAATGTGTACTAATTACCCATGTACTCGTTAAACATGCAGATTTCAAGACCCCACCTCCAAATGCATTAGTCCTGGGATGGGGCCTGAGTCAAGATGCATTTTAGGTGATGCGAAATCACACTGAGAAATGAGAAACACCGGTCAATGGGATTCCTGATTTTTACTCACAGGTGGGGAGGAAACACGTGCAGGCTTAGAACAACAATTTTAATGTGCTTTTGATGGGCTGAATTTGTCACACTATAAAAAAGCCAGCTGAGCTCTTGGACTAGCAATAAGAACTGTGGAAGAAGGACACAAGAACCCATGTTTACAGAGAGATGAACATAAGACTCATGCCATTCGGTTCAGCTGAGTGTACACAGTTCCATTACAGGAGATTTCCTTACCTATAAATGATTATTTCTTTGGGGGAACAGGCTGGAATTGATCCAGATCATGGCAGTCTAGAATAGGGGTTAAAAGTTAAGGGGTTGGGAGTGGAGAGGGAGAATAGGGAGTGACTGTTTAATGGGCATAGAGTCTCCTCTGAGGGTGATGAAAATGTTTTGGGATTAGAGGTGATGGTTGCACACGATTGTGAATGTACTTCATGCCATTGAATTATACACTTTAAAATGGTTAATTTTATGTTATGTGAACTTCACCTCAATTAAAAAAAGACTGGTGTTGGCTGCCTTGATGGAATTTTTTGCCACACTACTTACTGTCTTTTATTTTATTTTATTTTTATTTTTGAGACAGTATCACACTCTGTTGCCCAGGCTGGCGTGCAGTGGTGCAATCATAGCTCACTGCAGCCTTGACTTCCGGAGCTCAAGTAATGCTCCCACCTCAGCCTCCTGAGTAGCTGGGACTACAGGCACGCGCCATCATGCTTGGCTAATTTTTAGGGTATTTTTTTTTTGTAGAGATAGGGTTTTGCCAGTTGCCCAGGCTGGTCTCGAATTCCTGGGCTCAAGTGATCCTCCCGCCTTGGCCAAAGTGCTGGGATTACAGGCATGAGCTACTGCGCCTGGCCTCCACTTACTGTCTTAATGGGTAAGTCTTATGGGCAAATTCTTAGCCTCTCTGGCTTCAGTTTTCTCATCTGTAAAATGTGCTTAATAAAAATGGTACCTCACAGAGGTGCTAACCAGGATTAAACATGACAGGTGCTCAGCTGGAATACAGAAGTGGTCACAAAGTATTCGTTATTATTATTGGAGCTGTTACTGAAAGCTGTGAAGTCTAAAACTCTTTAAATAAAAATCAGATTTGAGTCCCTACCTGAACTAGATTTCTTTTCCTTACCAACAGTAGTTCCTTAGACTCTTGAGACAAAATAGTAATAATAACAACCACACAACAAGAGCAAAATATGTTTCATTTCAATATCCCTTTATAGTTGTAAAATGGCTACACCCATCTTATTTGACCCAGTATGCACCAAATATTTTTGATCACAGGGAACAGTCTTACCACACATACGCCCTCTCAGCACTGAGCCTGGTCTGCAGAAGGGGGAAGCCTTTTTTGTTTCTAATGAATTGCTGTCAGCTATAAGTATTTCTGATGCAAGCTGAAAGGAATACATGGGGTCTTTACTGAGAGTCCTTTTCAGTTTATTTGTGATAGTTTCCAATGTCTGAAGGAGTCGTTGCTGATTTTCCCATTCAAGGGTATCATTTCTTTCATCGGGTAATGGCACACTAGCTGAGATAAAAACAAAACAAAATAAAACATAACACAAACACATGGTGTTTCAGAAAGTCATTTGTAGTTAATTTTTTTACCAAATAGAAATGGCATATTTAAAATCTTTTAGTACTAATAACTGGTCTGTAGAAAAAAAATAAAAATCTTTCAGGAAAAATTAATTCAAAGTAAATTTAACCACTATTCACTGAACAACTAAGTAAATACATGGATAAGACTAAGAACCATACAATTTGTTTCAATCCTTCTCTCATTGCTAAATCTATATCACCTTTTTTGGGAGTTCTTTATTATAACATAATAAATTCTTGTAAATTCTTGCATTTTAAAAGTATGCCTTAATCATGCCAAGATGAGAATGAAGTAGGGTGCTTGTCGCCGTGAGACCTACAAAAGACACCTATGATATTGACAGCAAAAGATGGCAAGACTTAGTTAACTGTGCTTTCCCTAATTCTCAATTCCAGAGTCATTTCCTAATAATGATAACAAATGGAAGATTTGAGAAGCAAGTTTCCAACCAAGAATTTTCCATAATATTACTTTTTCAGACAGTTTATCCTTACCTGTGATGTTAAAAATTAACTTAATTTTATAGTCAGATAATGGGGCACTTCTTTTAATCCGTGAAGACCTGGCATTGCCAATGCTTGTTGGTGTTTCTTGCATAGTGTCCAAGAAGTCATCGTAAGAGTAATCCAGCCTATTAGCTGCACCCCAGCCACCTGGTCCTGGAGAGTTGGGGCAGAGACACAAATGATCACACAGTTGCTTTTTCATCAGCATTTAGGTTCTAATGTTAAGCCACAAGTGAAATTACACTTGACTATTTCCTCAAATGCTCATAATATACTCCATACAGGGTTTGGTCTACAATGTTACATACATTGTAATTTCTGGTCACTTCATATTTAATATAGATTACCAATGAAATACACTAAAAGAAGAAAGAAAAATCTCTATGGAGCTACCAGGGCATTTATACCACTCTATCTTTGAGTTAATAGTTAATTATTTTCGCTTTAGAGGTAAATTTTAGAGGTAAATAAGAGCTGGGTGCAAAATTCTAATCAATTTCTACTTCTTTGCAAGGCTTTTCCCAAATCCTTTTTTTCTGTTTCTAAAATTGACCTTATAAACTATTAATATACATAAACAGATCTCCTCTTGTGAAGATAACTCAAGATGCTTTCATCATATTTTAAAGGTAAGGGTAGTTTACAAAGGCAGCACATAAGTTAAATGACTCTATGATACAACCACACTGGAGGCAACAAGGGTATGTGGAATTCTCTAGATACCCTTGATATCACTGTGATTAACTGCATGGGTTCAGATTGTGGCTCCGTGATGTATGCTGCTGTATAATCTTAGTCAAGTTACTTTCATCTTTCTGAGCCTCAGTTTCTTCATTTATAAATTGAGATGATTCTTACCTGATAGATTTGTCTTTGGATTAAATGAGACAAAATATATAAGCTGTCAAACTCAGTATTTGACTTATTATAAAACCACATTAATATTATTCTGGCCATACTATTGTTATGTACTTTAGACAATAATTTATATTTATATAGGCCTCTCCACTTAAGTAAATTGTTTTCTGAACTTTTTGACTTTATTTATGCTTTTGGCTATTAAAATTAACTGGGATTAATATTATCTTTTTACTTAAGCCTTTTCTCCACAAGCATTAGGTAGGTGTTAAGAAAAAAATGAGCAAAGAGAAAAGTATTAAAAATGACTATAATTCTAGAAACCACATAGAAATAATCACCACGAACATTTTAGGCAAGCTTTTTTCCCACTATGAATGTATAAATATACACACGGATATACATTTATGCATACGTACATACATACATATACACACACACAAACCTGGAATAAAAACAACCCACTTTTAACAAAACAAGATTATACTATGTATGTATTATTTAGTAATCTTTTTCAAATTTTATGGCATTTCTATGTGAAATGGCGGCATAATACTCTCTTGTATGGTACAACACAAACCTGCAGTTTCTATTTTTAGACTTTTAGGTTATTTCAAATTTTTAGGACATCCTTACACATACAATATTTAATCAAATCTAAGATACCATTGGTTAGAAGATACATCCCAATTTCAGGTCTAAAGGAAAAATATGCATCTCAAAATTTATGAAATGTGGTACATATTTGCACAATGGCATGATTTTTACCTTGAGAAATATTCTTAGAAATGAAATTTCTGGGTCTAAGTGCATGGGCATTTAAAATCCTTTAGATACATATTGTCAAATGCCCTCTTAATTTCTCCTTTCTACACAACGTATGAATATGATTTTTTCCCCATAATTCTTGTTTGTTAATCTGACAGATCAAAAATTGCATTTCACTTTATTTATTTTATTTATTTTATTTTAAGATGGAGTTTTGCTCTTTTTGCCCAGGCTAGAGTACAATGGCACGATCTCGGCTCACTGCAACTTCCACCTCCCAGGTTCAAGTGATTCTCCTGCCTCAGCCTCTCGAGTAGCTGGGATTACAAGCACGTGCCACCACGCTCAGCTAATTTTGTGTATTTAGTAGAGATGGGTTTCACCAGGTTGACCAAGTTGGTCTCTAACTCCTGACCTCAGGTGATTTGCCCACCTCAGCCTCCCAACGTGCTGGGATTACAGGCGTGAGCCACCTTGCCTGGCCTAGTTTTAATTTTGATTACATGATTATTATGAAGTCAAGTCAATTTTATTATATTTATTGGTTGTTTATTTTTCATACATTATGACCTGCCAAGGCATGGTTATAAATGTTATACCGATCTTGTGACTACTGGGAATACATTTAGGGAGGAATGCTTGTTTTTTAGTATCACAGGATCAAGTGTGCCACCTGCCCATGCCTTTCTCTCAAGAACTGCCATTTGGACCCTTATTAGATGACAAATATTGCTCATCTCATAGACTTGTGATGACAACTGACTCTAGGTGTAATCTTGTGCCCCCACAACCTACCCCAACAATCTGGGAGGGGAAACCTGGATGGTGTTTAACAGAAGAGGGTTGATTATTCTAGATATGTTACTGACAATGCCACCTTACTTTTTCCTATCTAAAACCTTAATTTCCAAAATGTTCACTAAAGTGTTGTACATAATAGTAAGCAACTGAAAATAACCCAAAATCTACCAATGGGAACTATTTCTATAAATTATGGTAAACTGATCAATGGGATAATATGTGGCTATTCAAACTGTATTGAAGTAGGATATTTAGTGAATAAAAATGTCCTCAATACAATGTTAATTAAGAATTTGTGTTCAAAATAGTGTCAGTGTCTATACAATAAACAGTTATATATATGTAGTAATATGTATATATCATAGTATGGTATGTATACAGTATATATAGTATGGTGTATATATATGTAGATCTACATATATAGTTATAAATATATACATGTATTAACAGGCTTTTTCTGGGGTTGTGGATTATCTTCATTTCATTTTTTGTTTTTAAGCATTTTAAAAATTGTCTAATAAACATATATGCACAAATGATATTTAAAAGTATTTAAAAATCGAAAGCAACAGTCAACATCACTCTTAATGCTAAATCACCAAAAATATTACAAACATGATTAGTATTTGAAATGGAAAAGGTGTCTGCTGTAATGCAAATTAATACTTACCATCTCATAACCTTCTAAGCACATGACTTGTACTTGTTCATTCAATGCTTAAAATGGTCACATGAGGTGAGTACTCTTATATAGGTGAGGAAACTGAGGCACAGAGTGTGTTGATAGCTTGCTCAAGATCACACAGCTAGTAGGTAGTGAGGCCAGGATTTTGACTTAAGTAGTTGGTTGTAGAGTCCGCGTATTTAACCACTACACTACTTTGATAACACTATTATTATTATTATCTTTTTTTTTTTTTTTTGATACCTAGTCTCACTTTGTTGCCCAGGCTGGAGTGCAGTGGCATAATCACAGCTCACTGCAGCCTCGAACTCCTGGGCTCAAGGGATCCTCCCACCTCATCTCCATAAATAGCTGAGACTACAGGTGTGTGCCACCATGCCTGGCAAAAAATAATCTTAATAAAAATGTTCAGAGTAAACATAGTAACATATGTTTCTCACAGTAAACATAGAGAAAACATCACAATTCCACTTAAAGATATATTAGACTTGAATAAATGAAATCTTAACATATTTTTGGTGAGGAATCTGAATATTTTACATGTGTAACTATTTTATGTTAATGACTTCATTGTAACTTACATTGAATGCCATATCAAAGTTGCTGTTAGGACTTTATTACTATTCTCTTTTAGGATACACCAACATTTGAATTTTACCAGCATACGTGACTTGGTTTTCTTAGTTTTTGTCATTTTTAAGAATCCTGGTAAATAATTTTAAATAATTTATTTGTTACTAAAATTTGATATATCCTTAGTGATCATTCAGCACATTATCAAATTATTTAGCCAACTTAAAATACTTGATGAATACATTAACAAAAGTTAACGTTTCTAGTTTGCCTCACTTTTCTGGAATTATTCTTATTTTGCAGATTAGTCTTGCCAACTACCGATGCCACAGAATTTAATTACCAATTGCAAAGCCATTTTCATAGTCATAATTATATTCTAGGCAATATTTTTTGGTCAGGTTCTCCTCCAGTCTGCAATCAATGTCCTCTGCATCACTACAAAATGATGGGACCTGCAAGTAAAAAATGAAGAGGATAAAGTGTAAATCACTTTCCTGCATGCCTTGGATAAAAACTTTGCTCCCCCGGCCTTCACATCTCCATCAGCAGGAGGGAAGGGAGGGCCCCAGAGCTCTGCACATTCCTCAAAGGGATTCTGACCCTCCTCCCCTGCGGCCTCTAACTGTCTGTTGGTCACCAGGATTAGTTTCACACCTTTTATCTCTGTTTATGTCACTCACCATGAGAAACCCAGGGCTCCTGGGATATCTCCTGGCTCTAAATCTTCATCCTATATGGCTCCTTGGAACCCTTTCTCTGACCCCATCTTCCACTCCTCTTCCCCAATCCCCCAAGCCTTCCTCTATGCCCTCTGAAGCTCAGTCAGTAATTAGCAAATCTGTTAGTTTCTACCTCTTCTCTTTATGTTCTCTTCACCTTTGCCCTAAAACCTTTCCAATTTTCTGGAACTTTCCCCAGAAAATATTCTAGAAATACTAGAAATTCCAGAATCCTGGAATTGGTGGCAGGACTGGAAGTGGAGGAAGGTCCTTCTCACTATTTATTGCTGTTTCCAGATCACACTCCCTCACATCTCCTTAAAGGCTCACAGTTCTGAAGCTCATGCCATCCACTCTACCATTCATTGACCCTTCTGGTGACAGTCACCTGCAGCATTTACCCTCTGTGTCACTCCCTCATTCCAAGAACATTTGGTAACTGTCCTGTTATAGTTCTTGGTGATTTCTATAGACACCTAGCAAATCCTTCCATCTCCTTGGATTCTCAGTTCCTTTCCCTCTTCTTTCTTGTATTATAGCTTTACTCTGTCACTCTCTCCCGTAGTCATACCCTCAGACCTTGTCATTGTCAGAAACTTCACCTTCTCCTCTTCTCAGGAATCCAACAGTTCCTTGACTTCATCAGAATGTATAATCCATTGACCCTAGTGCCTCTCCTTTAGCCCCTCATGTCTTCATGTCTTTGTTTACTCATCTAAAATTCCATAGTCCATCACCATGGAACGTCTCCTCCCTTGCAAGCCTCTTCCTCAATTTGTTTGTCTGGACAACACTTACCCTTGGTTAAATTAATCATTCTGCTTTCCCACACCTGTACTACATGGTCAACTAAGGCTTGAGAAAAAATGTAACCTTGCTGGCTGCCAATCTTACCACAATTCTTTAGCATACTTATTCATCCTTTCTTAGAAAATTATTTTACACCACCTTCTCTCTTCTTAAGCCTCCAACAACTCCTCCCCATTCTTACTCTCAGATGATCATCTTTTTACGCTGATCAAAATTGAACTCAGAAAAGAGACTTCGTTCACACACTTCCATCCTCATGAGTACCCAGTACCTAGACCTATGCCCTTTTACACTCTGCCTCCTTGACTCTTCTTTTTATCCCACAATCTACCTCCAATGTATCAGCAAGTCCTACTGAATCTACTTTCAGAAGATATAAAAAAATCCATTAACTTCTCACCACCTCCAGTGCCGCCCAAGCCACCATCATCTCTTGCTTTCCTTTCCTATGTGGTTTTTTTACTCTCTTCTCTTACCTTCTGCTTCTCCTAGAGCCCAAAGTCATCAGTAAGTTGTTCCCTCAGATGGCTTTCCATCTCAATTAGAGTAAAAGGCAAAGATTTACAGTGACTTTCGAGGCTCTCCACAGTCTGATTTCTCTTCTTACTCCCATCTCCTCTTCCACATGTGATTTCTTTGACCATGTATCACTCAGCCCTTCATCCTCTCTACCTTTGCCACTCTGACGTCTTTACGGTGGTTCAAACTCCGAAACACACTCCTGCCTCCGGGCCTTTGCACTTGCTGCTCCCTCTGCCTGGAACGCTTTTCCCCTAGATATGCTCATGGCTCACTGCCTCACTCCTTCAGGCCTCTTCTCAAATAGGAACCTAGCGAGGCTTTACCATCTTCTGTTTTATTTTATTCCATAGCATACGCCATCTGACATGCTACATGTTTTCCCTGTAATTTGTTTATTGTTGGTGTGTTTATCAACATGTAAATTCTGTGAGCACAGGGAGTTTTGCCTGTTTATTCAGATCTAAATCCCTAGTGTCTACAATAGGATATACTTACTAAATATTTATTAAATGAACAAATAAGCATTTAATAGTACATTCTAATCCCTTATAGCATCTTTAACCTGCTACAATTTAGTGTCTGGTAGACATTGAGTCTAACACATACAAAAATATTTAATATTTTAAAGATTTCTTTACCACTTTGGGGTGGAGTATAATTAGCGTGAGTGTATTGTTGCCTTTCAAGTATAGGTCTATAGTAACAGAGGCCTAATGGGTGTAATATTTTCTTGGTTTGCTAGCAACAGTGACAACATTATTTCTCTTTTTGGAATTTGGTTTTATTGAATAGATTTAAATATAACGTTTTTAATAAGTGTTTTTGAATGGACATTCGTTAATATGTTAGGTGTATTGTATGCTTGGCATACAGTAAGCAGCACAATAAAATGTTAGCAAATAAATAAAGTGCTACCCAGTCTACAAGGCATACAAATATGTATCTAGTATGGTTCCTGCCTTGAAGATGTTCAATACAGTTATATATATTGCTCTGCTTTCTTTTCTTTTTGCTTTTCTTTCTTTCTTCTTTTTTTTGGGGGGGGGGGTGGGGGAGGCAGTCTTGCTCTGTTGCCCAGGCTGGAGTACATGGCGCGATCTGGCTCACTGCAACCTCCACCTCCCAGGTTCAAGTGATTCTCCTGCCTCGGCCTCCTGAGTAGCCGGGATTACAGGCACACATCACCACACCTGGCTAGTTTTTTTTTGTATTTTTAGTAGAGACGGGGTTTCACCATATTGGCCAGGCTGGTCTCAAACTCCTGACCTCGTGATCCACTCACCTCGGCCTCCCAAAGTGCTGGGATTACAGGCGTGAGCCACTGCACCTGGTCTGTTTTTTAATAATTGTTGTAAGAGTCCTTTCTAAACAAAAATGCATCTTTTAAATCTTTTAAATGTATAATTATCTTTTAAGTGTCCAATTATCTTCTTATCATAAACAAAATACCACCTATTATGTTAGGCATTTTTGTCAGACTTTAAATAATAAAGACATTCTCAAACCATCCAGATCTTAAGCTTCTCTGACTTCCTAAGGATGTTTTAAAAGATTCAAAAACGTTTTAATGCATATTTACTTCTAAGTCATTCTAGAAGTTCAAAATCTATGAATAATTTTAAATATTAGGTACATGTCTGGATCACAAAGAAGAGGGAAATAGGATGAGAAATTGCAGTTGTAAATGACTCAGAAAGGCTATGAAAGCCTTAATAACGTCCTTTATAAAAGGACAATCAATGACTATTATTGATGTACCATTTTTCCCAAGGTAGTCTCAAATGCTTCAGAAAACTTCTTCATCAGATCTGTGTCATCACAACGTGCTGCTTTGTAGAACATCTCAAAGGACTTGAACCCGTGGTTTGCAAAACGTTTTTCTAGAAAATGTTGGACAAAACAGCTTCAGTTGGTTAGTGTTTTTAAAACAAAGATTTGACTTTCTATGAAATAATTGAAACTTAATGTTTTGATTCTAACATAATTTGTGGGATTGTTATAAAAACAAGAGATGGCAGTTAAGGAGAGTTTCTAGGCATTAACTGATCATGATAAACCATGCACCAAGCAGCACTGGACTCGGTTATCCAGTGAAGAGTTTGCTTTTGATATATTATTCTTTATCTTCCACTCATACAAAAAAGTGAGTATTTAAGGGAAGAAGATATATAAAAATTGTTTTCATTCTATTCCTGGGAATTTTTGAAAAATCCTGGCTGGCTCAAAGTTATTATATCTTATATAGCATACATATTGTATTTTCAAAAATTAGGTATTGAAACATTTCTAAATATTACTTTTCTGCAATCATATTCCTTGAAAGTGTAATTGTCATAAAGATAAATTTCTCTCTGGATCAAAAGCTTGCACGGTAGACTTTGCAAAATGCCCCTGAAGAATTCAGGGACAGTGTCCTACTAGCATTCCACCGTCTCAATCTATGAAAGAAGTGAATGGTATTGTTTCTATTTACTACTGCAGTCTGGAGGGAAAATAGTGGGTTTCATATTTTTTTCCAAGACACTGGTATTTAAATTCCATCTATGGTAGTGAATCAAAGATGCACTTCAGAGAATATTTATTTCCACTAAATGAATGCATTAGGTTATTTTTATAATAATGTTTATTTAATATTATAGAATGGTTTAAAATCTAAGTCAAATATGTAGAGACTGTGATTGACGTATTTTATTCCATTACATATGTTAGATTTTATTTTAAAGTCAGCTCTTCTGCAGACTATAAGAATTTTTTCTCTATTTTTTTGTGCAACAGGGTCTCATTCTGTTTTAGGCATTAACTGATCATAATAAAACATGTACCAAGCAGCACTGGACTCAGTTATCCAGTGAAGAGTTTGCTTTTGATATATTATTCTTTATCTTCCATTCATAGCTGAAGTACAGTGACGTGAATCAAAGTTCACTGCAGCCTCCTTGAACTCCAGGGCTCAAGCGATTTTCCCACCTCAGCCTCCTGAATAGCTGGGACCACAGGAGCGCACCACCATGCCCCACCAATTTTTTTTTTTTTTTTTTGGTAGAGATGGTAGTCTGGTCTTGAACTCTTGGGCTCAAGTGATCAACCCACCTCAGCCTTCCAAAGTGCTGGGATTACAGGTATAAGTCACCATGCCTGGCCACTATGAAACTTGAAATTCATGTTTACAGGTTCAGAATTACACATTGTCAAGTCTCTAGATATTTCTAATAAATAACGAGAAGGCTCAGATGGTTCTGCCTTAAACTGAATCTTGTCCTACAGCAATACAATTTATAACAAGACTCTAGTGGCTAATATTTTAAATCCATGAAAGAGTATTTCTCTTATTCACAAACATTTCAAATTCATAGCACCATTTTTCCCTAATTCCTATTGTAAGGCAATTTTCCTCTTTAACATTTAGAAATGTATACACATTCACACACATTAAAGAAATCTAGAATAAAATTAAAACTTACTGGCACAGTCTGGCCATTCAGTGGTATATGTTGGTTTCCAGACACCATCTTCATAAGCACAATAATACTTGTCAGTAGACCCTTCTGTAAAATCATAGCCCTCCAAGCAAGTTAATGTACAGTTGACTCCAGTACTATCTTGAGCACATATAAAATCCCCATTTATAGGTGTGAATGGAATTTCACAGGGAGAACCTGTGTAAAAAAAAAAAAATTGTATTATTCATATATAGTGGTACAAGAAGCATAAATTAAATTCCAGGAACTTAAGTGGAATTCTGAAAAGGACTCCTTCTGTCTACTACTATTTCTAGAAAAGCTTTTACCATATGTCTTTAGTGCAAGAGAAGGACAACACTTGCTTTTTAGTCCTGACATACATTGAAAAGCTGTACCTATGTGTAATTAGAGGTTGTGCATAGTTTTATAAAAAGGTAAAGTACTTCTGACTTGGAGTTATTATTATTATTATTATTATTATTATTTTGAGACAGAGTCTTGCTCTGTCGCCCAGGCTGGAGCGCGGTGGTGCTATCTCGACTCACTGCAGCCTCCACCTCCCGGGTTCAAGCAATTCTTATGCCTCGGCCTCCTGAGTAGCTGGGACCACAGTCACACGCCACCATGCCTGGCTAATTTTTTTATTTTTAGTAGAGACAGGGTTTTACTAATGTTGGCCAGGCTGGTCTCAAACTCCTGATCTCAAGTGATCCACCCGCCTCAGCCTCCCAAAGCACTGGGATTACAGGCGTGAGTCACCATGCCCTGCCCTTATTTTTGACATTCCTTTAATAAAAGCAAAAACTGGATAACATTATGCAGCAAATATATTTTCAGAATCTGTCTTCTCAAACATTTAAAATAGGATTATGTCAATAATACCTTAGAGAAAATGTTTCAATAATAACCTTAGAGAAAATGTTAACGAAATGTTAACTAAAGACTATTCTGGGAGAAAATATTTTTATCTATCACAAGGTCAAGGAATGACAATGGAAAACCTAAATAAAACCTGTCGGTCTTCCAACTGTAAAAATCTAATGCTCATAGCCTATTTTCTTTCATAAAACAGAGCACTATAGCAATGACATATATCAAATGTCAACTAGAATTCTGGGGGCTTATGAAGACAATACCTTTTATGACAATATGGATATCACATGTCCTGTTATTGCCTGAGGGGTCAGTAGCTGTATACTGTACTATAGTCTCCCCTTGAGGGAAAAGGTCTCCTTGTGTATGACTTCTGGTAATGACCAATTCAGCCCCTGGAAAGGAAAGAAGGCAGTCAATTTTTGGGTTGTATTCACACTATTTTACTTTATTTTTTTTTTTTTGAAACAGTCTTACTCTGTTGTCCAGGTTGGAGTGCAATGGCATGACCTCAGCTTACTGCAACCTCCACCTCCCGGGCTCAAGCAATTCTCCTGCCTCGGTCTCCCAAGTAGCTGGGATTATAGGCACTCGCCACCATGCCCAGCTAATTTTTGTATTTTTTTTTTTTTTTTTTTTTTTTTTTTTTTG